>NW_028179167.1:0-9959 GCF_964030765.1 Micromesistius poutassou | reverse complement strand
AAAAACAACAGGAAAGCGTATTCTGTCGCTGAACACTTCGACTAGCGAATACTTTGATCAAATTAAGAAAAAAACGAAAAGAAACCAGCCTTTTCCGTTTTTTTAAAAGATGACATGGAATAACTTTTAGCCGACCGATCGCTCCTGAGCTTTTCCCTACTCCGTTAAAGTTTGGATTGGTTTGAAGCTTTTCCTCCACAAATTTTCCCCCTTCTCGACCGAATGATGGACCAGGGTCAGCACAACCCGCCCGCCGGCCACCAGATCGTCCACGTCCGGGGGGACTCCGAGACGGACCTGGAGGCGCTCTTCAACGCCGTGATGAACCCGAAAAACACGATCCTACCCCCCTCTGTACCCATGAGGATGAGGAAACTACCAGACTCCTTCTTCAAACCGCCTGAACCCAAGTCCCACTCTAGACAAGTAAGACCACCCCGTCTGTCCCCCCCCTCTCTCTCTTTCCCACTCTCATTGAAATAACATGGTCTCACAAATCTTAATTTAGTTGTTAAACTAGTTGTTTAGTAGTTATTAACTACAACTAACAAGTCAACTAGAGATGCTAATGCATGTAAGTGCAATTGGTAGGATAAAACAACTCTGATGGTTAAAACCACTCTGGTTTAAGCCGTAGGCCTTGACACACTTCACTTTATAAGCCCTAGAATAGTAGCCTGTATAATTTAACTGACAAATATATTTTCAAAATTAATTTAAAGTTTGTGATTAATTGTTGAACTTTTGGGGTTCGTTTTGTGTAGGAGCTTCGTGTTATGCAAAGAACATAATTACAAAACAGTGATCCATTAAACTCCCACTTGTTTACAACTTCTGTGGATGTTTTTTGTTAGTTCAAGTGAGTTTATCGAGTTCGACTCACGCATGATGTTTTGTTTTTTTATATACTGAAAAGCAACGTTTATGCGACATCATATGATGCCAGCATTATTCGTCCTATTTATCCCCACCCCTCTTTCTCTCCTCTTTATCGTCTGTGATCCTTGTGAAGTTTCGTCAAATTGCGCATGCGCTCTGTACAGTGGCCCAGACTTGTCGGGAGCGGGGGCCCCTGTACTCACTTCAATTCATCAGTGTTTTGCGTAAAATAAATCCCATATAATATAAATAAATATATACAAATGTATACAATATATATAAATGTCTAATATATATGTATATAAATTGTATGAAATAACATTTATATACTGTATATATATATATATATATATATATATATATATATATATATATATATATATATATATATATATATATATATATAAAGAATATAATAAGATCAATAGCAGAGAATAAAACTTTATTTATCCCAGATGGGAATTTTCAGAACAGTAAACAAAACTCTCAATAGCTACTCTCCAATTAATCCCGGAGACAACATTTAAAGTAACTCAAAACACAACAAAAGGTCATACTGCTGAGTTAACGTGCTTAACCCTGCCTGTAGACGTGAATCTCAAGCAAACTATTTATCCTATCTCTAATCTACTCACCCCCGCCACCCACCCACCCTAACCCCAGGCCAGCACCGACGGAGGCACCGCAGGGGCCCTGACTCCACACCATGTCCGGGCCCACTCGTCCCCGGCTTCCCTGCAGCTGGGGGCCGTAACTCCGGGGACCCTGTCTGTCCTGGGCCCCCCGGGTACCTCTCCACAGCACCTCCGCCAGTCCTCATACGAGATCCCAGATGATGTGCCCCTGCCCCCGGGATGGGAGATGGCCAAGACTGCCTCGGGACAGAGATACTTCCTCAAGTGAGTTTGCTAAAAAAGCATGTTTAATCAAAAAAGAAACAAAAAATATGAAAAAAAACAACAACACTTTGATCACTTTTACTTTGAAAGAAAATACAAAAACACTTTTATTTTGAAACATCCCTTAAACATACACACATTTCCAATCGTTTAAAACATATTGGGTGAAGTTGCCGAGACCCAGAAGGGAAAGTTTCCGCTGTGAAACGGTGGGTTATTAAATTTGGTGGCGTGGAGAAGGAGAGGAGCACTGAGCTCGCTGCTCCTCGCTGCTCCTTCTCTAGAGCTCAGATTTCAGTCCAAACAAAGGAGCACTGTAGCAGTCCCGGCCGCCGCCGAACTCACTGCTCTGCTAAACTCATCTCCGAAGTAGTCTGTCTGTTCCACCTCCACCACCACCACCACCGGCCAAAGTACAACTTTGTTGCGTTTTTTCCGTAGACTATAGTTGCAATGAAGGTCGTAGTTTCACGTACAGAATTATTTGTCACAGACTAGTCTCGTGCTAGCATGTGAAGCGAGATGTTGCTTTGTTTTTATGTTTATTGACAGTTAAACATTTGTTATGCTTATTTATTACCATATTTTTCGTAAGTCCTGTGTTGCCTGGAGGTCAACGGTTCTTGGTGTCCTCAAAATAAGATCAACATACACCCAAACATTGAGAGATAGAGATGGATCTGAATAACTCCTACAGAAAAAAAATTATCCTTGGGCAAAATAGAAAATGTCAGTTGTCAGCCCAAATATGAGCCTTTATAGACAATGGGTTATTGGCAATCCCACCAAAAGAATATAACTTGAACTATAAAGAAATTTTCTCAAATAAAAAAGGCAAAGCTTTGCAAACCAGATGTTTGCAGGTCTCACATCTGGGGAACATCTGGTGTGTTATTAGGGGAGGTCTTCTTGAAATGGTACAAAGGTTGGACTGGGGAGGGAGGGCTGGTGGTGTGGTGACTGACCACCCCTCTATAACCCCCTCACCCACCCTCACACACGCTGTGGGGGTGGGGGGAGGTCAGGAGAAGAGGTGGCTCACATTTCACTCAGGTGACCGCCGCCGTTGCCAGCGTCTGTACCGTTCGTTCACCCCCGGAGGATCCCAGGAGAGAAGGCTGTAAGACGGAGAGCAGAAGCTGAACTCTCCTTCTCACTCTCAGTTTTGAGCTCACTCTCTCTTTCTCACTGTTTATGCCCCCTGTTTCTCTCTCTATCTACTTTCGCTATTTTTGCTCGTTTTTTCTGTCTATCTCGCATTCCCTCTCTTTCTCTCTCTTCCTCTTTCAG
Organism: Micromesistius poutassou; assembly: GCF_964030765.1. Taxonomy (NCBI): domain Eukaryota; kingdom Metazoa; phylum Chordata; class Actinopteri; order Gadiformes; family Gadidae; genus Micromesistius; species Micromesistius poutassou. Next base: position 6,891 of record NW_028179167.1, on the reverse strand, counting down.
ATTCTCTCTCTCTTTCTCAGCTTCTGTCTCTTTCTATCTCTGTCTGTCTTCCCTCTCTCTATCACTCTCTCCCTCTCTCTGTCTGTCTCTCTCTCACGGTTGTTTGGTTAAATATGAGTCATGAGCCCTGATTTTTGGCAGCGAGGTGATAAAGGGGTGGCGGGGGGGAGGGGGCGGGGGGTTGTTGGGGTGGTGAATGGAGGGTGGTGGGGGACTGGAGGGGTTGAATGGAGGGGTGAGGGGGTGAATATAGGGGTGAGTCAGAGTGGCGCTACGGAGCTGACGTGGCCCGAGCGCGAGGTTCCGTTCTGGGGACGGGGCTGAATAGGGGCCATGACGGCACCATGGCCCTCCCTTTGTGTCGCTGGACTTTAAATGGCAGCCATGTGGAGATGACTAGAGTAGAGGTTGGGGAAGTGGGCTGGGCTGGGCTGGGCTGGGCTGGAGGGGGGGGGGGGGGGGGGGTGGGGGAGCCCTGCCTTTGTCCCGGCACAGAAACAGTGATCTTTATTCACACTGCAGGTCTGTTGAGACTCATGTGAGCCCTCCAAAAATAGACAAATGGCTGCCATGGGAGTTTTAAGATGGTGGTGGGGGTGGGAAAGAGGAGGGAGGATCGGGGGGGTGCGTCAGGGGGTGGTGTGTTTAGATGTCTTCACGGCGTACTTCAGCGGCTGGGGTGTTTCAGGACAGACGCGGAGGAACTCTAGCAGGAACTGGAGTGGTGTTTGGGGTGTTTTTAGTGCCGTCGCTGTGTCATGATCTCTGGATCATGGGCTTGGAGGGAATCTTCTATTTTCTTCTCCTGAATGAAGACGGGGGGGAGGGGGGGGGGGGGGGTAATGTTCCGCCTCAGGCTCTCAGGTTACTCTCACCCAGTTTCATAAAACAAGGAGAAGGAGGAGGAGAAGAAGAAGAAGAAGAAGAAGAATTAGAAGAAGAAAGAGGGGGGAGGAAAAAAAAGCAGGGAGAAGTTTGGGAGAAAGTCAACATAGTCTGGGGTGCTGGGCTATCCCCGCTGCTTGTCTTCCCGTAACTCTGGTCCCTGTATCTAGGGGGGGGTTTGGGGGAGAGATAGGAGGACATGGGTCACCCCTGCCTGGGACTGGGAACTAGAGGGGGGAAGGGCTCTCTAGAGCTGGGTCATACACTAATGGTGGTTTCTAATTTAGACACACCAGTGGAGCAGGAGGGGCGAGGGGTGGGGGGGGGGGGGGGGTAATCAGTGTTTCCGGGGGCTTATTAAATGGAGCTTTGAATGAAGCTTGTCTCTGTGGGAAGTCGGTCCCAAGCAGAGAGCAGGCTTCTAGAGGGGTGAGAAGGCTCCATGTGACCTCGGGGGCCAGGTAGCACTGCTTCATTAGACAGCCCATTGTGCTCTCTAAATGGGGGTTTGCTTTTAACTCTTCTTTGGGGATGAGTCTGTTGTTGTTGTTGCTGGTTGTCTTTTTGCGACAACAAATGCTACACTTTTTTTGCCGGATTTTTGGTTTTCAGGTTAGTTCATGTTAATAGTGGTGATAATATGTCATAACTGAAATATAAAACACAGGTTTGGTTATGTTAATAGTGGTGATAATATGTCGTAACTTAAATATAAAACACTTTTATTTTCTTCTTGTTGCGTCAATATTCACAGTGAAAGAATATATTTAGAAATATATTGATATTTGATGTATTGATTTCTGTTTGGCTGTCGTGGTTAGATAACTTGTCTTTGATTAGTTGATTTAGTCTCATTGGTTTGCACTTGGCTAGTCTGTGCTTGACTATGCTAGTTTTTTACCAGACCAGGCTAGTTTTTTTGTCGTCTTACTTTTGCTAGGCTAAGCTAGTTTGTGCTAGGCTAATCTAGCTTGTTCTTCAATAGTTGCTGTGTTTTGCTGTGGTCCCAGATAGTCTTGGTCGACACTAATCTTTTCCTTCAGGGTGGGGGGGTAGGGGATTGGGGGGTGGGGTGGACTTTGTCCTCCTCATTCAACAGATGTTGAGGAAGTGGTGTAAGTATATACTCCAAAGCACCGTCATACTGTTTACTAGCATAGCCTAATTCTGCATCCGTAGGATAGCAGTAGCCTTTGTCCAATGAATACAGAGCTTGCAGGAGAATGAAGCTCTATAAAGTACAATGCTGTTGTTATTGTACTTGAAGTCCATTAATTTAATCTAGCATTGAGTATTCCATTTCAACCCCATTTCAACTTTGTTTCCCCAACCCACCATTAAACTGCACAACCATTCAGTCCTGTAGCTAAGTTATAACGCCACCACCATCACTTTGTAATGACAGTGTATCCGCTCTCGTCTTGCGTGGCAATTAAGCTTCGAACCACACATAGGAAATTAGAGTTGCTAAATATGCTAACTCGATTTTTAACTGAAGCTGTTTAGAATTGAGGAACCTCACAAATGGTACTGCAGCCCCCCTGCCCCCCATCACCACCACCACTCATTTGGAGAAACTTTGTGTTTGTCAAACTTCTGGTTTATTGACCACACACACTCACACTCACACTCACACACACACACTCACACACACACACACACACACACACACACACACACACACACACACACACACACACACACACACACACACACACACACACAGGCCCCTTCCTGTTCAGCTCAGTACACAAATGGGAGTGTGAGAAAGCTGGTGTTTACCGAAGCCCTGGTGTGACACCTTCTCCAGACATCAATACCTCCACTGTCACTGAGGGCATCTCCACAGAGGGCCTCTATCTGGTCCTCACTGGCCCCCCACTCACAGCCACCTCACCGTTGCTACACAAAGAACCCAGGCTAACTACAGTCAGATAACGGAGCTGACACATTGATGTGTTTTGTTTTCCCCTGCCCTGACAAATATCTAATCTAATCTATAATCTATATCTAAAAAATAAAGCAAACATTGTGCTCCGAGGAGGAGGGGGGGGGGCCGCATTTGTGAACACGCTTTATTTTAGCACAAGGACACCTGGATTAATAGACAGCTTACCTGAATATTCACCCAAATGTCCCGTCTGGAGATACTATTTAAAAATAAAGTAATTTATCATCTGAGGTGGACAGATAGATAGTTAGGATCCAGTTAACATAAAGTTTCACCTTGCATTGACCCGACCCTAACACTTTGCTCAGGGGCACGTCGTCGGGCCAAATGGCTGCTGGGCTCAAACACGACTCTTTTATAGCTGTTGTCTTTAACCACTTGGTCCGCCTGTTGAGTTTCCTCACTTGTTTAACTAGTGTGTGAGTGTATGGGTGTGTGTGTGTGTGTTGAGTAACTGAACAACCATAAATAAACGTTCTTTTACTAAAGATGAGCAGTAAGGGAGCACAGGAGGAGGATGTCACGGGGAATATTGACACATACTGAAACTGAACGGCTGAATCACTGGCCTGCTCGGTAATGATGAAGATAAGGGCGAGTGAGAGGGGGAGAGAAAGGGAGAGAGACGGCGAGAGTGAGCACCACTTCAAAGGCTGGATCCTAAATCCACAGCAGGGGGTCACAGAGGTGGAGCACGGTGCGGCCACCCGACCGGAAAACCCTGGTAGGGCGGGGCGGAGGTCCCATCATCATTATCGTCTTCCTAATCATCGTCATCGTTACCTCAGAGCTGTGACGAGATCTGCTGGTAACCCCGCCCACTTTTATAGTGGTCCCTGGGCGTGGAACCTCTCTCTCTCTCTCTCTCTCTCTCTCTCTCTCTCGCTCTCTCGCTCTCTGCAAAACAGCGTTTCTGTCCCTCTCACACACAACATTTGACCCCTGCATTTATTATGGTCTGGCGAATGTTGCGCTCAGTCTGAGTTTAACAACCAACAAGCTTTGATCTGGTTTCTTTTTGTTAGTTCTGAACGACCAGAACCTCTTGGAAGTTGTGCTCAATGCCCGTTGTACACCACATATCAGACTCGCCATGGACATCGCTTTCATCGCTAGGAAAACAAAAGCCTTCTCGTGGCGTGAAAATCATTGTGGTTCCGTGACCCGAGGCTCTCGTGTGTTGACGTCTCTCGGCAACAACAACAACGGCATCAGCTGGGTTCAATTTACCATGTGGAGTGTCTAAGATACACACTCCACAGTTCAGACCAACCCCAACAACATTTTTTTTTTCTTTACTGCTGCCACTCGCACATAACTCCTCAATTCTGGTGAAATCAGCGCCTGGCTGCAGCCAGGCACGGCCCGGAACTGATTTACGCAGATAAGCTGTGTGTCTGTCTGTCTGTCTGTCTGTCTGTCTGTCTGTCTGTCTGTCTGTCTGTGTCTCAAGAAGACACTCCCCTTGCCACATCAGTTTCAGTGACATCAGGCCTAGCCTCTATGTGAAGACCCCACCCCCAACGACCCCTTTTGCACATGTGGCGTTATAAATAACACTGCCACAATAAACAGCACCTTGATAATTGGGCCATCACTCAGAGAGACGTGGAGTGGCTGGTGGAATTGAGTCCCCTCACAAGCCACAGTAATGACAGCTTGAGGGAGAATTCTGCAAGGCAAGCTGCAGGCTCCGTGCCTCCAGCGCAGTCGGGGGGGATCGCAATCTGTCTTGTCACCCAGGAACGACAACTCCCTCACCAAGCTGCTTTTAGTCCCCCCCACCTTCATAAGAATTATTATTATTATTTTTTTAACACACTCAACGTTTTTTTGTTTCAAAAGTTCCCCCATAACTATGACCAGGCGAGAGTTTGTGTTTGTGAACGTAAACGTTTTAACGTTTAAAAAAAAAAAATGGAGAGTTTGGGTTTTGTGTCAAAATTGAGTCTTCATTCCTAATTCCCACAAAGCCACACATTCCCATTTGGTTTTTAACTGTCACTATTGTGCTACATTGCTGCCATACAAAATGCTAGTCTTGGCTAAATTTGAAGTTTGAGTTGAATTTGAGTTAACCATATATTTTTGTCACGGTCAACCCTTTGACCCAGCCTAGCCCTAACGGCCAAAGCTAAATAACATACAGATATGTTACCATAACCAAGAAACCACAACATGCTGGAACCAGTTGGGTCTGTCTGTCTTTCCCTAGGGGTGATTAGATGGGGGAGTGTGAGGGTGGGGTAGGGTAGGGTAGGGTAGGGGGCCATGGGTGGTAGGTCTGGCTGTCCTGCGGAGGTTTTGTGCTTTTTATCAGCAGGACGTGTAAACACAAACACAGAGAGCGTAGGGCGGGGCTGGGCCTGGGGGTCATGTAGGAACTTGCTCCGTTCACACACACACACACACACACACTTTAAGGCAGGAATAATCTGTTGATGCAAGACACGATGTGTGTGCGTGTTACTCTAGCAATCTCATAACCGTATGAGTTGATGGGATATCCTGCTGCTGAGAGAGGCCTCTCTTTGTTTCACTGCCAAAAAGGATTTGAGCGCCGTATGTTTTTTTTACAAAACTATCTTTTATCACAATTCTATCTAGGAACAGGATTCATCAATGGGTAAAAAAAAAATGTAATCTTCCGATAAAAAAAAAATCTTGTAAACGGTAGCGGTGGGTTCATCACAACTGCTCTTGCTCGTGAGCAGGGAAGAAAAAAGCTGAGCCAAGTCATTAGCTAGTAGTAAGCTAGCTGTTTTTTAACCGGCTTTCTCTCTCCATGTAATAATCTGATTAGTGAAACTAAGGCTGTTTTTTTTTGTTTTTTTACAATCGGCCTGGGCAATCACTAGACTTACCCTTAAACCCGCCGACGACCGTTTTACGTTATGTACGGGGAAAAAAACATTCCAGGTTCTGACTTTCTCTGGGAACTGGTCACTTTTTCGGGGAAACTACCGTGGCCATTGCCATGGTAGCGGGGGGGTGGTATCCGTGTTTGGGGCTGGTGCAAGCGCAATGTTGTGGCGGTAGACTATTGAAGCGGTGAATGGATTATGTTTTAGTCTTTAAAACTGGCTGATGAATCACCAGTGTCCATTGGTCACTCATTTACCACTCCTCGTCGTCCGGTCGCTCAGCGATCCACGACGACCACTAGCGAGCACACAGGGAGGCTCTGTGGCGGAGTGGGCACAGGCACCTGCGTTTTTATCTCTGCTCTGGTGATAGTCGCACACACACAGCAGCCTTGTGCTTCCCCGCTCCACCATTGTTCAACTCTGGCCCTTTTTTTGTTTTGTAACTTTTATCTGTCTCTGTGTTACTGATATTGTTATAATAATGATAATAATGGGGGGGGGGGGGACAAACGGACTGTTTGGGGGAAAGTTTTGGTATTTGCCGGTTGCAGAGTCTGGGTCGTTGATGAGAATGTGGCCAGTGTTGTGTTGTGGTTCAGACTCTGGCATACAGCCGCGTTCTGCTCCAATAGGAATCATCTTCCAGAGTCCTGGAGCACCAATCGGAGCGGTTCAGGGTCTAACAGAACAACCCCCCCCCCCCCCATACCCATTGTAATGGGATGGTTTCCTGAGTTGGAAGAGAGCAGCAAAATAAAAGCTAAAAAAAGGGGTGGAGTTCCGGGAGTGTAACAGGACCTCAGCAACTCAGCAGCCAATGGGGTCGCCCGGGACTGTTTCCGTAGCGCTGGTTGTTTCCTCTCTCTTTCTCTCCCTCCCCCCCGTGACCTGTCTCATGGGGCCCCTCTGCACTGAGCAGTTACAGCTTGGTGTGTGTGTGTGTGTGTGTGTGTGGTTGTGCGTGAGAGAATAGGCTAGTTGGGGGGAGGTGTGTGTGTGGTGATTCGGGGGGGGGGGGAGACTCCTTTGATTAGTAAAGCATAAACAAGAGGCTTCAAAATGGGCTTGTGTGTGTGTGTGTGTGTGTGTGTGGTGTGGGGGGGGGGGTGTGGGTGTGTGGGGGTGGGTGTGTGTGTGTGTGTGTGTGTGTGGTAAGGGGGAGAGTGCTGAGTCAGTCTGTCTCTCTAT
>NW_028179168.1:12500-15956 GCF_964030765.1 Micromesistius poutassou | reverse complement strand
ACGTGCATGAGGACTCTGCAGGCAATCCTATGGAGGGGTTTTGTCAAAGTGTGTGTGTGTGTGTGTGTGTATGTGTGCGTGTGTGATTTGGTGTGTGTTTTATTTGTGTGTGTGTATGCGTGTATGTGTGTGTGTGTGTGTGTGTGTGTTTTTGTGTTTGTGCACATGTGCATTTGTTTGTGTGTGTCTGTGTGTGTGTGTTTTTGTGTTTGTTTGTGTTCTTGTGTGTGTGTGTGTGTTTTGTGTTTGTTTGTGTTGTGAGTCTCCAGGCAGCCCAGGAACCCCAGTTTGTCTCTGTGTGACACTAAACCCTGGCAATAAATACAGACCCCTAAGCCAGGGAGATTTTATCCTGAACACTCCATGCAGAACCACACACTCATGCAAACACACAGAGACAGACAACTCCCCCCCACCCCCCTCCCCCCCCCCCACACACACACACACACACACACACACACACACACAACCCATGACCCACATGTCAGCATAGCCCACTCCAGCTCCCACCATAATCAAATTGCCATTATCCTTAAACGACAGTATATCGCTCCACTCTATACCTCACTCCCTATGCATCTCTCTGCTGCGTTCCTTTCCCTCTATAGTCTCTCTCTCTCTCTCTCTCTCTCTCTCTGTGTGTGTGTGTGTTGTGGGAGTGGTCCGGGTCGCTCTGCTCTCTCTCTCTCTCTCTCTCTCTCTCTCTCTCTCTCTCTCTCTCTCTCTGTGCTGTCATCTCTACCTGGCCTCCTAATGAGGTGTAATTATCAGATGTCGGGGGGTGGGTGGTCGGAGCAGATGCTTGTCTTGCGCTCTATATGTGGCTGCGGAGTACGCTCCCGCCTCTCACTTTGTGTCATCCCGTTTTCCAGTTTCTTCCGCATTTTGCAATCCACCCACTGCGGCATAAATCTCTACCCCTTTTTTTTTTTTCTCTTTTTTCTTCTTCTGGCCTAATATATTGGTGCCAATGCATCTCCCCGCCGGTTTTATAGTGCGTCTGTCAGCTGTGTCTTTATGCCTCTCCCTGCCACAGTGTTCTCCCTTTTTTGTTTGCGTATTCCCGCAGAACAATAAATGTTTACCCCTGTACCCCCTATAGATGATCCTCGGCTTCCATTAAGACATTGAAATATTACGATACATAAAAAAATACCACGAACATTCGGAATAAGCCTTAAACAAGGCTTTTAGCGGGGGGGCCACGGCGTGTCCCAGTGTTGGTGTGCAGAAAGGGAAACGGCTAAGCTTAGCTCCGCATTTATCTCGATTCCCTCTGGTGGTCACACGGTGACCCCTGGCCGCTCCAGCGAGGGGAATGAGGGGTCGGGAAAGGGAATGACCCGGGGACGTAATTGTGCCGAGCCTTAAGTGCACGGTCGACTGGACTAGTGACCGAAAAGAAAATTGAATTAAATGCACTATCAACGGTATTTGGCTCTATCTGGTCTCGCTTGACCGAGGTCTTACCTTGCTGTCTTTTATCGCAGTGTTCTCGTGGAAAATCGGTGTTACGGAGGCTGGAGCAGGGGTGAATGTTCATTGGAATGGGAATACCTGATGGTTTTTGTGATATCGCGGCGGCGGCGAACACGTTTTTTTTTGGGTCAGCTTTTCTGTGTCGCGGGTATTTTGGGAGCGTCGGTGCGGTATGGCCGTGTGGGTTTTTTTTGCGAATCGCTCCTTAATGGGGAGATACGTGCTAATATCCGGGCTGTGTCTAAGTGTAGTAGATATAGGATAAGCGCAGTTAACCACCAACCTCATCGCCTCAACCATTAGCCGTAGCATCCCGGCTCTCCCACTAAATCACAGCTGGTGTCTTTGGAGCCTGGGATCCCTCGGTGTCCCTGGCTGCTCCTAATTTATGGAGCGCTCTACACAGACCGGGATTTGTGTCTCTCTGGACCGCACCAGGTTCTGTGGTTGGCTCATTTCCCCTTGGTAAGCTCAGGTTACATCCCGGGAAGAGGGCTGCCTGTACCATGTACCGTATTCAAGACACTCCCCCACGTCAACTACAGAAAAAGTACAAATGTTGAATTGAAATGGGATGTTTTCAAACGTCTAACAGCGGATGTAACGCACAGTTAAATGCTATACTATGGTTTAAAAGAAAAATGTGGAGTAGGTTTTATGAAATAGTTGTTTTATTCTCATTTGGAAGAAAAAAAGTAATGACTGGTTCAGGTGAAATGTAATAAAGAGCTTGACATAAAATAAGCTCACAAAAGAAATGTGTTCATTTAAAAGGACTATTATATGAGAAATCAGCCCTTTTGCAAATATCTGTCAGTAGTGTTACTAGGCAACCATGTCCATACCTGCTTGCTAATGAGCTAACAGCTTTTTTGTTAATTAAAGATTTCAAAAGAAAATATATACATTGCCTTTCAACAAAATATCGTGATTGATCTAAAGAGAACTGAAAGACCTAAAAAAAAAAGTCCATAGTATTGGTTTTCACAAAGGTTGTCACACTCTTCATCAAAGCCTCCATTGGATTTTAAATCAAAAATACATTTTTCACCAGGAAACCACCTCGCTAGACACTTATCAACAGCTCGGTGAATAACTGAAATCTGAAAAAGGCATAATTATATGTGTGACACAACAGAGATTTGTGTGTCTGCAGTTACGATAATATGTTCTGTCTTTGTGTATGAGCATGATTCTGTGTGTGTATTTTGTGTGTGTGTGTGTGTGTGTTCACTACGGTGATGTTTTATTGTTAATTCAATGCTTCCAATGCCACTAAATCTAAATTATAATAACTCTACATTTATGCTAACAAAAATATTGAAAAAAGCAAATATTTTCCTCCCATTTCCGTTCATTCTGCTGTCTACAGCTACTGCTTGGTTCATTTCCTCACCGTTTGCAAGTCTTTCAAAGTTTCTCCAACAGATAAACAATCTCCATTTCTATGCTAATGAATGCAATACCAATAACTTATTTTCTCCAGAGCTGGCACCACTAACGTGTAAAGGAGGACGTTGCACAGTGAACAAATCCGTCCATCTTAATGAAGTTGTCATCAAAAATCTGAGAGTGTCTCCGCGCTGACATCAGAGTTCAGCACGTGTCACTCCACGTCCGATTCTGAGTCACGAGCGCTCTGAGCTGCACAAGGAGTAGGCTTACTCACAGCGGAATAGAGGGGGAGAAAAAGTGAGATGAGTTGATAAATGGGAAATGAGATGGGTAGAGTGATGAAAATAGAGATGGGTAGAGGCTAGACAACGACGGAAAGGCAGATGGTTAGAGACTAGACGGGTATAAAGACGGAAAGAGAGACGGAAATAGAGATGGAAAGAGAGATAGGAAGAGAGACGGAAATAGAGACTAGCTGGAGAAATGGAAAGAGAAACAGAAAGAAATTAAAAGATAAATTGAGGGATGCGCGAAGAGACAAGAGCGAACGGTAGAGAGACGGGAGGGGAGACGGAAGGAGAG
>NW_028179168.1:5000-10000 GCF_964030765.1 Micromesistius poutassou | reverse complement strand
CATGCGTGCATCTGGCAGTCCATGTTTGTCTGCATCAGGTGTGTGTGTGTGTGTGTGTGTGTGCGTGTGCGCGTGCGCGTGTGTGTGTGTGTGCGTGCACCTCTGTGGTGCAGCTGTGCTGCTGCATGGTTCGGGTCGGAGCTGTCAGTGTGCTAATCTCCCCCAATAGAAATACAGCTCGGAAAATGTCATGCGAACAATCCGGATTGTGTTTACTCTCGCTGCAGGATCCATCGCCTCTAATTTGACAAGTCATTATCACCCCTGCTTCTGTGCCTCTCCCCTCGCCATCGCCCCGACACACAAAGACACAGAGCAGCAGGCGGGAGGAGGAGGAGGAGGAGGAGGAGGAGGAGGAGGAGGAGGAGGATGGAGGAGATCGAGGGAAACAAGGACATTAAATTTCAACGCACAGCCGGCGCCAGTGTACCAGCCGATAATCCATTAATCCAAACACCTAGTCCGGAATAGAATAGACAGCCTCATCTCCGCTTGTGCTCCCCCTTAACACCCTGTAATGAAGCTGCTCTCCATCAGGGGAATCCTCAAGGTAAGAAGACGCCCTTTAGACAGAGGTGCGTTACAGCAAGGCAACTTCAGCTCTCAAAGACAGCTGACCTTGAACCGGGGGGGGGGGGGGGCGACTCTCCATTCAGTTATCGGTTAGCTGTAGCGAAAATGGGGGCTTGGTCTTCACTCCCTCGTCAGGCTTGGAATAGTTTAATTAACACTTTAGTGTGTGGCGGTTTAATAGCAGGGTGCCCGACAAGAAAGGCCTTTCACACGAGGAAGTCGGGCCCAGGAGCCACCGCTTGCGTTGTTCCCTTGGACTGGTGGAGCAACAAAAGTGACGCTTAAGAAAAGACTAGTGTACCAGACCTACGAGCCATAAATAAAGTAAATGAATCCATAAACGGAACATTTTAGAGGGCAATCAGCGTTACAGATGGTGAGCCAAACACATTAATTCCTCGGAAATCTCAAGGTCGGGTTCATATTAAAAAAAACAGGAACGGCGAGGAAAAAAAAAAAAAAAGTTAATTTAAGAAAGTACAAATCGGCCGTTTACATAATAATATAACACAAAACTTTCAAGATAAGAGGCCATTGAACACAACTGCGGGTGTCCCGGAGAAGGGAACCTTTGCGCTGCGAAACAACAAATCAAGCTGCTGCAGGATAAGGGCCGTCGGCTCGATATTCAATTCAAAACGGAGCCCCGGTGGCTCCAACAGATGGCCTGCTGTTGCTCGCGTTTGCCGGGCGAACAGGTATACCATATTTCTCGGGAACCTACGTTTGCGGCCTTTAAATCTCGGGCAACCCTGGGGAAGATTTCATAAAATCCAAGCGTAGACAGGAGCAGGAATGAAAACCAATGAATTGGAGACAAGGGAAATATAGCCGGTGAGTCGTCACCCCCCCCCCCCCCCCCCCCCCACTAATGGCCAAAACTTTGTGGCGGTCGTGTTTAACTGTGTGTGTTTCCTCAAAGTGCGATCGGATCCACGTTTGAGCGGAAAAATAGAGCATCAAAGATGAAAGCGGGGTTGTGTTGGTGGGGTGGGGGTGGGGGGGGGGGCTGGAGGTGAGAGGAAAGTGAAGAAAGCAAGTGAACAATATTTGATCTTGTCTTCTGTATATTTAAAGGCGCAGCGCATGCCAACGCGGTGCATGTGCAGTGCTGTGAAAGGATCCATGGTGGTTGAACATGTGCAAGAGCAATCGCTTCATCGCGGTGCTATCTGCAGCGAACGCATGCAGTATTCATGGTCGTGTGCACGGGCCTGCCTGTCGAGATAGCTGTAGCTGAACTAGCATGTTCCTACAGATATGGCTGCGTATTGGTAATTATTTACAGTGTTATCTGAGGCAGGGGGATAATTTATTCATCTGAGACATCGGGTGAGAGAGATGTGCACAGAGCACGTGCACTGGAAATAAGCTTCAGGAAATATTGATGTGTGTCACAACTTGTGCAACTACTTTGATTTATTTTAGAAGTTTTATTCAGATTCTCTTCCTTTTTGAAGCACAACACTGCATTATGTGTTCTGATATTTCGGTTTCACTCACAAGAAATCTCATAAGCAATTTTCATGCCTCTACTGCCGAAAGAAATGTCGAGGAAAGATTTTTCATTTAATTAATTTGTTGAGCTGAGTGAGCTTCATACAACACATAAAACACTAGACTATGTGCTGTTGTTGTGTCTACCGCATTACTGGCGAGTAAAACTACCAGTAGAAAAATCTCATTATTTACTTAAGTCTAAAGGGAATAAGGAACAAAAAATAAGGCAAATTAATATTGCAAACGTAGGAAACTAAGTTTGACTCAAAATGAAGATCAGACAGGATTTTATGCTGTATTTTTCAGAGAGAGACATTCTTGCACAAATAGAGCATTATGAGACAGATAAGAATTGAGGGTGACAGATAGAGAGAGAGAGAGAGAGAGAGGGCGAGAGAGGCAGTGATCCATTCATGCAGTCAGTCACTCAGTCAGTAAAAGGACAGCTCCAGCGAGAGCTGACACTCTGGGCTAGAGGAGTTAATGACACCACTGCCCTAGGCAAGGACCCTGGCACCATGGTCGTGCACGCGCACGCACACACACACACACACACACACACACACACACACACACACATTCATGCACAGACACGCAACTGCAAACCCATACACACACACACACACACACACACAACCATGCAAAATGCATGCAGAAACACACCCACACACACACACCCACCCCCACACACACACACACACACACACACACACACACACACACACACACACACACACACACACGCACACACACACGTAAACATGATCAATTCCAAATCCCCTTTTGTATATAAATGTGTGTGTGATATATCTATTAGTGTGAGTGTTAAAAAAAAAAGATGATTTCAATTGGTCCATACTGAAGATATTATTTTGATCCACAATCTACATAGTGCAGTACTACATAGTTACCATATGAACTGCTTCCCCTGGTCTAACATTGCATTGTTCAAGATGCATATGATATGTACCATCTCACCTATCTCTTTCTGTTCCTGTGCTGTCCTTCCCTCACCCTCTCCTCTCCCCTGCCGCCCTGCCCTCTGCTTCTCCCCTGTCTTCCATCCCCTTCCATCTTCTCTTTTTCTCCACTGTTGTTTGAGGAGCCAGCTGTGGTAACAAGGCCAGTGATCCAGAGGGAGCATTCACTTGTGTAACACAGTTTAACCGTAGCCCCTTCTTGCACAGATGGAAACACACGAAAAACATATGCACAAATCACTACAGTGCAGTTTAGCATCAATCCAACAAAGCCAAGAGACTGTCCAGAGCGCCACAGAGCAAGGTCTCTGTTGCTGTGGAAAACGTTTGTTTGCTGTGGTTTGCTTGAATGTGATAAAGTGTAGCAGCATACGTGTGTACGTATATGTGTGTGCGTGTGTATGTGTGTGTTTTGATTTTTTAAAGGACTGTGGCTGATGCATGGGTTATATACTGTGCATTATTGCACGTGTTCGCCACATACTTGTGTTGGGGAGAAGATAAGTCAGTGGCAAAGATGAAAGAACATTTTCAATAAAGATGGCTATAATGAAGCTCGGACCATTAATAATGCAGCGCCAGTAACACCACCACCACCACCACCACCACCACCACTACCATTACCCCATTAGAGTGGTGCCCCAGTTCAAAGAGAGCATCACTGGACGAGGAGATGCCGTCAAATGGTTTGCTGCCCGAATAATATCTGATTTAATAGGCTAGAGAAAAGCGGGTGACAGTTAACAGTGTGTGTGTGTGTGTGTGTGTGTGTGTGTGTCTGTTTCAGTGTGTGTGTGTGTGTGTGTGTGTGTGTGTGTGTGTCTGTGTCAGTGTGTGTGTGTGTGTCTGTGTGTGTGTGTGTGTGTGTGTGTGTCAGTGTGTGTGTGTGTGTGTGTGTGTGTGTGTGTCAGTTTGTGTGTGTCAGTTTGTGTGTGTGTGTGTGTGCACACAGTGAGAATATGGTTTGACAAAGCAGGGGGGAAAGAAACATTCAAATGAACAGGGAGGGGAGAGGAAGACAGATCGAATAAGAAACGACAGTCTTGTCTACCTTCCCCTTAATTATTTATACACAGAGATTCTCGTCCCTGATTTCCGATCCAATTAAAACTGTCCTCCAAACTAATATGTTGTGGTGTTGTTAGGGAGACAGTATAAAAAGCAGCGCCAGTATGTGACCGTTGAGACCATATGATTTATTTTACATTTTTCGCCTTCGTTTTTTTGCCCTTACCACAAATACTGCAGGCAGGCTGATATTCACATAGAAACTGCAGGCAATTATATGCTGTGAGAACAAACTAATATGAGCACACTCGATTATAGAGTACATGTCCTACGTATGCATGCACGAACACACACACGCACACACACACACACAAACACACACACACACACAAACACACACCTACACAAACTCCAGCGCATACAAAACCACAACACATCCATAACCCTAAAGATTACAATAACCTGCGCTCATTCTCCGTCGCGGTGTCGACATAATAATTTACTGTCTGCATTTAATGCAAGGCAGAGAAGTACGGGCGCTAACCTTGTAGGCAGGAATTAAAACAATCCCCTTTACATCTCAGTCCCTGAATTATTCAGCCGCCCGCTGATAAGTAGCCGGTGCTGCAGGAGAGAACGGGGACTTTGGGTGGGCTCATCAAAGACTAACGACAATGGGCGAGAAGGAAGACGCCATTTTGTGCTACACCCCCCCCCCCCCCCCCATGTGGCGCCCGCATCCACCTTCGTCCAACGATTTTCACATTAGAACCACTCGTAGAAAGACAACCAAGACGGGGAAGGATTTATGGAGGACTTAAGAGTCAACAAACGAGAAATCTTGGGGGGTGCGGTGGGAGCCTGAATATGAACCATGTTTTTTTTTTTTTTTTTGGTTTACGGGTTGATTTATTTTTTTCCTCACGTGCACTTTGATCT
>NW_028179169.1:2500-27638 GCF_964030765.1 Micromesistius poutassou | reverse complement strand
GGAATTAGTTTTCTGGGGAAATGTAAGAATGTCATCCACAAGTTTCTGCATCAGAAAAATGTTCAAACAAAAGTTCCATGCGCTTATGAAAATTATGGCATGGCAAGGGCACACAAAGAAAAAAAAACGCACAAACTTAAACTATTTCCTCACAAAACCAGGGTGTGAGGTGGGGGAATGTATCTGTGTTGATAAAAAGAAAGAACGAGAAAGAGAAATGCAAGAAAGCATGTATGACGAAAAGGGGGAGAAAAGGAAAAGAGTGAGGGCGCTAATACGGAGTGAAGCGGGATTAGCGCGCGGGGATAAGACTAGTCACAATGCAGCGCAATCATGAGGTTAGCTAAAACACGCTAATTAGTGACTCGACACATTTAGCCCCTTGTTTTGAAAACAACACACACTGTCAAGCAGCGGGTGGTTTGTGTGTGCACCACACACACACACACACACACACACTCACAGATAATAATTTGGCCTTAATCAGTGCCAGTACCCTGGTAGTGAGGGACGAAGGGGATCTGCTACAGTGCTAACAGACGCGGCGTATTCTTAGCCCCCGGGTGTCAAGAGGCAGGACAGAATCTTCCAGAATGAGTCTAGCGGTGGCTAAGGGGGTAACTGGATATAAGCAGCCACAGGTCAGGGTACAAAGCATTTTAACTGCAGTGTAATGGCTTTATTTTCCGTTTTTTTGGGGTGGGGTGGGGGGGGGTGGGAGAGACCTTCTCCAGCAGCAGCAGCAGCAGCAGCACATGCTGCCATGCCATGTTGCTTTACACGACGCTAGGCTATTTTAGGAGACCTTATCAAGCCCTCACCCCAGACCCCAGACCCATCTGTAATCTCCGGGCTGGACACCATGCCTCTGATAGAGGACGAGAAACAGGGGGTTTTCCCTGAAAAGAAAAACACGCAGGGGAAAATATATCTTACATAAACTCAGCCGGACAGAGAGAGAGCCTCCCTATGCCAACAACACTGGGAGACAGCCATGTTGTTGCAAACATGGCGGATGAGGTCATGGCATGAGCGGGAGGGGAAAGAGGCATATCCACGCGCTTGATAGCTGCTGGGTCAAAGTAATGGCTGGAATGAATGGGATTCAAAGCTGTGTGCCAGGGCTTAATGAAATGATATTCCAAGACCAAGTTATCATTTTTTTAACTGACATGCACAAGTGACACCAAGAAGGAAATACTGTGGTGTGTGTGTGTGTGTGTGTGTGTGTGTGTGTGTGTGTGTGTGTGTGTGTGGGTCTGGGTCTATGTGTGTTTGTAAATGTGTGTAAATGTGTGTAAATGTGTGTAAATGTGTGTGTGTGTGTGTGTGTGTGTGTGTGTGTGTGTAAATATGTGTGTGTATAAATGGGTTTATGATGTGCGCATGCCCACTGTGTGTGTATGTGTGTATGTCTGGTCGTACACGCCATGTTTGCCTCATGAGTTTGAGTGCATATACTGTACATGCATGTTTGTGTGTGCGGGGGAGCTTGTGTGTTGTGTGTGTGTGTGTGTGTGTGTGTGTGCACTTCCTTTTGCGTGGCCAGGTATAATAAGGGTCTGGGAATCACAGCGCCAGACCACGGCAAGGTCAGGGCTCCGCACTGTGACAGCAGCTCTAACAATGGTGGACGTAGGCTGGTGTGCATGCACGTGCACGTTTCGCCACACACACACACACACACACACACACACACACACACACACACACACACACACACACACACACACACACACACACACACACACACACACACACACACACACCCAGACGCTCGGTCAGTCAACAGTGCCAGATCCCGCTGCCTAGATGACATTTACACTCAACCTTTCCACGCGGAGATTGATTGGGGTTAAATCCATGCTGCCCAAAAATCTGTCACTACTCAGGTGTGTGTGTGTGTGTGTGTGTGTGTGAGGGAGCGAGGGAGAGAGAGAGACACACAGGGAGACAGAGAGAGAGAGCCTTTGGATATGTGCACGCAATTGTAATTAGAGTTGAGCGTTGGTGGGCAGTCCGTCTACATTTTGACGTATGCGTGCCATTATGTGAACTGCATATTGTGCATGATGCATGTCCGTCCAGTTCCCCTGAGAGATACAGTAACAACACATTTACAACACACACAGCGAAATAGAGTGCAAATATTTGGACCGTTCAGCCGGCGAGTTAGCACCGGCTAACTTGATTCATAACAATATTTCCATTCTGCACGCTGGCTATTTGAGATATGTCTAGCTTGCTAGCTCATAAACAGAGTATCATGTTGAGTTAGCTTTGGCTAAAGTCATGTTTGGTTCTTGAGAGACACATCACTTGTATAACAAGCGGGAGAGGTTTTTCTGAACGACCCAAAATGAACACGTTGGTTAAAGTATTGGTTAAAGTGGGGCAGAATGCGTTCTTTCTAAGCACGTCAGAGATGGTCTAATCACCCCGACAGATTAACCCCAACACCCTTAAGACCTTCTGAAAAGCGTCCTTGCAAAATATACGGAACTAATTGTCACTGGTAAAATTGGAAATCCACACTTATAAGGACCTTTCCTTTTTAGTCAGGCAGGATTTGGTGAACCATCGATGATGTATAAGTGGATAAAACACCACTCGTCCCTTATCTCAGACCCGAGGTCACCTTACCGTGTCCTAATGATCCCGGGGTTTCTGGTTTCTCGGTGCCAAGTTTCATGGGGTTGTCATTATCCGACAGGTCACAGAAGTCGTTTTAGACAGCCATGTTAAAGCTGCACACAGGGCCCACTGCCCTCACGGCTAAGGGACTCTCTGGTACCACACAGGGCCCACTGCCCTCACGGCTAAGGGACTCTCTGGTACCACACAGGGCCCACTGCCCTCACGGCTAAGGGACTCTCTGGTACCACACAGGGCCCACTGCCCTCACGGCTAAGGGACTCTCTGGTACCACACAGGGCCCACTGCCCTCACGGCTAAGGGACTCTCTGTTACCACCGTCCTCACTGCTAAGGGACTCTCTGGTACCACACAGGGCCCACTGCCCTCACTGCTAAGAGACTCTATGGTACCACACAGGACCCACTGCACTACGCCTCACTGGTAAGGGGCTCTCTGGAACCACACAGGGCTCACCGCCCTCACTACTAAGGGGCTCTCTGGTACCACACAGGGCTCACAGCTATAATTTTCTTTCATTCGGTTTGAATGTAGCCTTTATGCATGAAAAATATGATGATACACTGCCCATTTAATATTTATCAACATAAATGTTGATAGTTATAGATAAAGTATTCACTCATGTTCATTTTCATTGCGTTGCGTGTGAACCTAAATTGATTGACAACATGCCAGCTGCCACTAGCCTATTGTACCACTAGGAACCATTATCTGAGCTGAAATGCATCCTAAATAAATGTGTTAGAACTTTCACTGGACCTTGAAGGTGTAGGCAAAGGTTCAGCATGCTTGTTGCTATAATGTGAAAGTAGCCACTTTGCCAAACAGCTACATCGGGTCATTGACTATTCCTCGGGCGTAATGAGAGAGAAACTGTTTGGGGACAAAACGTCTTAAATTAAACGTTCATATTAAACGTGAGGGGAGAGAGAGAAAGCGCGTGTGGGGAATATCGCGGGGGCGCGCGGCTGTCTTGCCGCGTGCGCGTGTCGTCACTGCGCCCGAGTGCATGAGCCCCCCTGATCGTAAAAAGAATCCGCATTGAAAATGCAGCACGCCGCGTCGCGCCACAATTGTTACATTTTATTGACTGTTGATAATGCCGACTGAACGAATGCAGACGGGGTTTGGGAATCAGTAACGCGTGAAAGTTGTGTTCAAATGCAGCGTGCAACTGATAAGGCCTCATGTGGATTGACAGAGACTTATTTTAAGGAGCTGGAGCCTAGTCTGAGTTCACTGATGCTACGTGCAGGACCGTGGTGGAAGAAACACGTTTGTGTCGTGTGGGCACGTGTTTATATGAACAATTTGTATTTTGTGTCATCGTACACGGCACGATGCATATGAATCACAGAAGTTCAGAATGACTTGACTTGAATTGTTAAAAATTGTAATTCTGTTATAAAATGAAGAAAAAAAGCGGGCGCCCTAAACGCGTTAACTTGGTACACCAACCGCACACAGCACTGAGAAAACGTGTCTCAGACACTAAAGCCGCCTCATTGCCTCCCAGTCCCAGGCTTGACGCAACACAGACGATTTAGATTAAATGACCTGTATCCATGCACAACTTCAATTCCTACCAATACTGTTTGTATTTACACATAAAATAAAATATATCGAGTAGAAAATCATAAAATGCAAACGGCTGCCCATTATATGTTTGTTTTAATATATGCAAAACATGCATGGAATAGCTACACTCCACGTGCTAGATGAATGTGCAGACAGTAGGCCTAGGCCTAATACCGCTGTTTGTGCTAAAACGAATGGGCACTGCTTATATGAACCCTCCCGAATACATTTCCTATACCTAATCCCAAAAAGGCAGCCAACAATTCCAAAATGCTATGATGCAAATCAAATAGCGTGTCATGCTGGTATTTCGTTTTTTCTAATGCCACCTATGTATGTTTGGACTTGTGTGGGCTGCGTCCTGGTTCAATCCAAACAAGCTACAATTTATACGAACTCCTGACCTACTGGCAAATGTGTTTTCAAAACAGCGGAGCGGTCAGTGTAGCCTTTTTAACCGATCAATGCGAGCTTATATATGTAGAGAGCGCCGGGCCGCGCGCACAGGGGCCCGTCCCCCTCCGGGAACTGGGGCGTGTGGGACGTTCTCCCCGGGCTCCTTTACCTCTCACGTAGTTCAAGGTTTCTCCAGGTAGGACAAACAACGACAAACATCGCTAATGAACAAGCAAAATGCAGGGGGGGGGGGGAGAAAACTAAAATAACAACATCATATATAAACAAATAGTAAGCCTGCATGTGTTGCATGTGGTGTTACATGCGCAATTCAATTTGAGTGAATCGGTTTTTTTTGGGTGGGTGGGTGTGGAGTGAAGGGGGGTTGTCATGCACCGCGTGTGTAACAGGGTTCCTAAACCCGCACATTCGGGCCTATAACTCGTCATGTGCT
Source organism: Micromesistius poutassou (assembly GCF_964030765.1). NCBI lineage: Eukaryota > Metazoa > Chordata > Actinopteri > Gadiformes > Gadidae > Micromesistius > Micromesistius poutassou. Next base: position 22,555 of record NW_028179169.1, on the reverse strand, counting down.
GGTGTGTTTGCTGGGTTCTGACCGCGGCCTTTGGGGCCATTCAGAGGCTCGGTACATTCCGGTGTGAGAGGGCTACAAAGCCAGGTATTTGTGTTCATTAGCGCCCGGATCAACAGGCTATCAAGCCTATTTAGAGATCAAGTCCAAGCACAATTACCGGCGAGAGCCGAGGCCCTCTGTATGTTCAAGCATTTACGCTAAGTAATTAGTTAGGCTACTTTCTTCTGGGGGGATGCGGTGCTCCTGAGCTAGCATTTGAAAGTGTAAGTGTAATAAGATAACTTTCAGCCAACACTCGGTGTAACTACAGTAGCCCACGATGGCTGGCTGTGCTGATTTGATCTGTGTTTATTTTTTAAAGTAAAAGGAACACCCTACAATTATTACGTTAAATTGCAGTGACATCCCAGTAGATTCGAATGACTATAATATAGAATAATATAGTGGGGAAATAAGGTCATATTTTATTTTTATACTTGGCAGTAGAAATACAAGGCTATTTTATAAAACTGAGAGAAGAAGTAAATTATATGTTAATTGTAATGAATGAAGCATGGTCGTTGATATGGAGATTGGGGTTCACATTTAATTACAAAACATCAAAGACTTTGGCAGTTCTGCAAAGTTTTAAGAGGTGGGGAAAGTTGCAAAAATTATTATAAAAATGTATTTAAAATAGCTATCCATAACTACATTTCAACTTCTAAATAAGAATATAACATGACATATTCAAATGCTTGATTTGTCATTCATTTATGCTCTACGTTTATACCCCAAAACCCACAACGAAACTCACCTTCAAAAATAAAAATCGAAATGAAAAGGGAAAAATTCACCTATCCCACACAAACACTTTAATAATGTGATTAATATTGTAGAGACGCGTGGATTATTGATGAACGACCTGTGGGCCTTACATTAACCAGGAAAAAAACATTTATTTAAGCCTCAAACTTGCATGCAAAAAAAAACAAAAAACAATGCACATTGCACATCGACCATTAAAGAATAAATAAATTACAAATTGGGGGGGACGATCCATGTCCCAACGGGAGAAAAGTGCCAATGTTCACCATACTGAATACATGAATTTTGTGTGACGCGAGCAGCAGTCCACAGAGAAGCATGGGTGCTTTCTTTCTCCACACACATTATTGATTGGCGGTCCCTGGAGGAGGAACCAACAGCGTTCCAACAGCCCAGAGACACAAACAAATAACTCGCCGGAGTAACGCACTTTCCCCCTCCGAGATAAAGCAAGGATCGGCAACAAAAATCTGCAGATCATTTTTGGCACATTGCGTTAAAAAACAACAACCGTATCGCGCTCGCGTCTTCGCGTTTGTAAAGCAGTGGGAAAGCGTGCAGTGCAAAAGTCCGCGTGTGCTGCGCTGCAGCGAGAGCCTGTGACCATGAGCAGTGCCACAGCGCCCACTATTTCAGCACACGGGAATATTATTTCACAAGACTTGGAACGGCTCAATAAAAGTTGCTATTCCTTCGACAACTTTTTTTCCCCCCCTTTGACTTTCGGAAATGAATCTGCGCTTTTATACAAACTCCCCGACCGAAACAGAAAACAACAAATTACAAGCTCGAGCTCGCTTTTTGCAATGGCAATGCTTTTTTTTTCTCCTGCATCCATATAGTTTCCACTAAAACAGCCTCGGTGTTTTACATCACACGCGAAACTTGTTGGCGCTGGGAACCAGCGAAGCCCGGACTGCAGCACGCAGCGAAAAGAAGCGCAGGCACCGGGTCTGGGACTCATTCTAGCGACACAGTTCCCGGGAAGAGTAAAAAGTTATCTCACTGGACGAACAATCTACCCCCTGAGGATATGACAAATGACAAGTATATGTTGGTGATGTGCCCGGGAGTTGGAGCCGGCGGCTGAAAGCGTAAGAAGGGAAAAATAAGACCTACTTTTGGCCAGTTTTCTCGCCCTCGCCTTGGATCTCATCTTGTCGGCTTGTAGATTCCTCTCGTCGTCCTCCGTGAGCCCAGAAGCAGCAACAACACTATCTTCATCTCACGAGCATTGTCAGTTTGGACACCTTCGCACATGCGCACAGGCCATTCAATCTGACACCCTCGTTGGGGCCAAAAAACTTTCCAATGTATTCATCATCATCACTTTTTGTCCTATCGTCTCCCCTTTAGATCACTTATCTCTTTCCCTCCTCCTCCTCCTCCTCCTCCCTCTCTCTCCACACCATCTCACCCTCCTCCCCCTCCCCTTACCCCCGTCCCCAATTCAACCACCGCCATTGCCACAGCCAGCACCTCCGTCTTGGATTTTACCCCTTTAAGAGGGACACGACTTGGTGCAGCACCCTGCGGGGTCCGGTCCGGCCGGGGACACCACCAGGTAGGCCTACCCGGGGGGGGGCTCAAGGTCGCGATTCACACGTTATGTTTGTGATACTTTTGTACATTGTTGTAGCGAACATGTTAACCTATTCGACATTGAATTGGAAGTTACACAAATCGTGAAGTTCAAAGTGAAATGTAGCAGGCCTCTATGAAGTCTAACGATTGTTACGTTATTAGTGGGCTACGAACATGATTATGTTTTTGTCGTTTGTTTTCCGCATATTTTTTTGTTTGGCAGCAATTGTACCTCAGTCGATCTGTTTCTGTAAATGTTTATTTGTAACAGCATTTGATCTTGAACCGCATTTAGCTGCAGGCCTATATAGCCCTGAAATTAACCACTTTCAGTTTATGTTCTCGTGAGTTGGGTTTCTCATCGGCCAGCTTAAATGGGCTCGGATTACAAGCGGTATACGAACGGTCCTGACTCGCAGACGTACAGAGGGGGTAACGCGTTGGACTGTCGATGTGTTCCTTATTGTGGTGTGTGGCTCTTAATGTGAAAACACCCTGCGTTTCCCCAGGACGAGCACGGAGCAGCAGCCGCTGACGGAGCAGCACAGAGCGACCAGAGCCACCACAGGACCCGGCCGGGCTGCTTCTCGCCTATTAAAACAGTGGTAACAACAGCAACAGCAGCAGCCAAGTATTTGATCACAGCCATTCATTTACACAATGGGTTAACGTTGGAGTGATATAACATATACATCCTTATTTCCAGACGAATAGATGTTGCTTTTCTAATGTATTAACCACCACTGCGGTGCACCTGTTTGTGTGGGCACGCACGCTGTGAGTGCGTGAGAGCAGGCTGGTCATATGGAGCAGTGGGCCGTTGCCATTATGGATATGTCAAATTAAGGCCTGCTTTCCTTCAACTGGTTTTAGTGGTACAATTATTTGTGTTAGCTTTTTTGATGGTCTTAAATACCACATATTCTCCTTAAAATTGGTTTTCGGAGGATGCAATTTTGGCTTTTTATAATGTTATCTAAATATAAACGATGGTTGCATGCAGTATTTATTTATTATGGTTACAAAACAGTGTAGCCTATATTATTTTATAAAAATATTACTGTAAAAATATTATTAATAACAATTGTATTATTAGGTTATTCTTTTTTTGCATTATATTATTTGTGTTGGTATTGATGTTTGTTTAATTATTAAATGTTTGAATAATATTTATTTTGTATTGTTTTTTCTCTTGACCGAACTAAAATAAGGAAGAGCTTCTGTGACAGTATATCGTTATTAACGTTTTCTTTTGATTTGCAATAATTGTGAGAGACAAACTTTCTATTGAGGTAGGTCATAGGTCCCTCGTAGGTGACTGGTAGTATTCAGTTTGCCCGTAGCTGAGCGGGGGCCCATAGCCTGACACCATATGGGAATGGTTTCCGTTGACTATGGGAATAAATGCGGCACTGTGTGGCGGTTTTTAATTCGTTTCGTTTGGGGTAGTTTGGTAAAGTTGGAGATATCACTCTACATTTTCATTATGAAATTGATCGAAGCTCTAAAGTGTACATCTTTCTACATGTAGGCCTATTGATAACAATAGGTAGGCCTACTAATAAATAATAATAATAATATGTATGTATGTATTATTATTATTATTACAATTATTATTAATAATATAAACACATTTCAGATTTTAACAAGCGTAAATTATCTTTCATGTCAATGGCCTATGTATTTTTTATTAGGCTATTATAGCGAAATTATGAATATGATTACGATGCAATTTGAATATACCTTTATTATGTTTTAATAAATTTGAATTCCATAATATTTTATAGGAAGGACACAGACACTTTTTTTAATTTAATGGTTATCTAGAGTTAACAAAAAAAATATTTATTATAAACATACACTACCTGAGTTCAATAAATATGTCTCGAGCTGCATAGACAACAGCTGTCTCGTGGGACATTTTCCCACGAGTCGACGTAAAATGAACCCATCATTATGAATTAATAATAATCAACAGTAATGTGCACGCAGCAGGCCTTTATCTATCAGTATTAGCGAGTTGGTTTAGGCGTCACGAGGCGAGCACGTCAAGGCTGTTAACACGCGAGCTTTATTGCTGCCGTCGGTGGACGTAAAGCTGCGTTCTTAAACTGACCTATCAGAGTGGCTAATAGTCAGGGGCACGCACGATTGGTCGATGTTACGATGTTACACCGCTTATTATAATTTGAGGGATGACGTTCCGCATAACGGCCCAAATAACAAATACAAGTAATAGACTAACTAATAATATCAATAATCCTAATAAAACAAAAATCGAATCAGACCCATGTGTGCATTGTTTTTGTCTGTCGAGAGGCGTGCAGGGAGTGGGCAACTGATCAATAGGGTCCATGATCTTAATCGATTCGCCCTATCGATAACGTTTCCTCTCTTTCTCTCTGGAAGGGAAAAAGGGAGAACGTTTCCAGCTGTATTTTCCCAATAAGTGAAAATGATTTAAACCCCCTCCCCTCCTATACCAGCACTATTCTTGATACAAGGTAGGCCATGCGTGTGCTTTTTTTATACATCTTGTGCACATTGGGCCAGGACAAATGATTTCACACAGCGCAACACCTTTTTTTTTTTTTAAAGGCGCAATTAACTGTAATTACGCTTGTAAAGAAAAGTGTTGCTCTTCGACATCAGCCCATTGGGGAATAGGCCTACTTTTCTGCGTCATTTAAACGTCGACCTTTAACGGCTTTGTGGAAACGCTCTGGTGGTTCATCTGACCGGCCGTTCGCAGTTTCCCCCTGCACACTGCGGCTGGAAGGGTTAGGGCACCGAGGCTCCTCCGACTCTTTCTCTGCAAAAGGCCCATGCTTTTCTTTTCTTGATGAACATATGCCTTCCGTTCGTGAACATATGTTTTTTGACAACGTTTAACCAGACAATTACAAGACACGTTGTAGTCAGTTGGAGCCCGCACACTTTTCCCCACCGTGTTCTATTAATAACTTAATGTCATAACACATTGTAAAACATTAGGCCTAGCATCAGCTGCACTTAGAGGATTTGTCTAACTGGATTTGGATTATCCGGAATCCTGCATAAGCAATTGACCACCATGTTCCGTGATGCAGACGTATCATTTATTAAGGCTGGGTTTATTTGGTGACGTTTCACCATTTCGTGCCACTGTTAGTAAAACACAACCAACAATAAACGAGGGCCAGTGTGTGGTGAATTAAAAAAAACAATCTCATACGTACAGCCGACATTATAATCAATTCGGCTCACGGGCCATTGAAATATATACAATAGGCCTACATTGGGCAAATACAATCCTCAACATACAGTATATGATTGATTGAACTGTTTTTCATTCTGCAACATGTGTAGAGCTCGTCGTCAACCCCTGCGTTGTATTCGGAGTTCGTAAAATCCTGCGGTTACCGTTTTCATCCCGTCCCCACCACCGTGTACACGCGACATGGGAGGGGGGGGGGAGTAGGACTATATGGATAGGGGGGGAGGGCAGTGAGGAGGACTTTATTGGTATATGGGAGAGCAGTGAGGAGGACTAGCCCGTATATGCACAGACGTGACGCGACGCAGAGCCTACGAAGAGGCAGAAGAAGCAGAAGGAGAAGCGAGGGGCTCGGTGTGGTCAGGCCGTGCGCCTCTCTGCCCCCCTATACACACACCCCGTCTGAAACTCAAGCTTAATCCGCGGTGGAAAGGGCTCGGGTCCCCCGATTATACGTTACGCACAGATAACATCAGCGCACATTAGATGTGAAACGGAGCACCTTCCGAGGCCAGATTGTGGAAGAGAGTTGGGGCGGTGCATGGGGCCCATCAAAAATGGAGCGGCCCTTTTGAGATCTCTGCGGGCATTGTGAAGTCGCTCACTGTAATTCTGCCGCATTTGATGTAATGGGAGAGTAAACATGGTAACTACAGCAGTGTAGGGGAACTGCTCAGTCAGAGTGTAACTTAAAAAATAACACACACCATGACACACCCCGCTCTCTGGACACACACACACACACACACACACACACACACACGCACACACGCACACACACACACGCACGCACGCACGCACGCACGCACGCACGCACGCACGCACGCACACACAAACACGCACAGGCGCACAGTCAACGCCAACTAACCTGCCCGGCCACAAAACGGCAATAACACATCCCTTCACACACAACAAACTTCTAAATACCAATACTGTGACAGACAATTCCTTTCATTCCAATTTCCTTTGGTTTACTTTTCCCGCGATGGGTCCCTGCAGTTATCCACAACGCATCCATTAATTCCACGCACTAAATAATGGACAAATGCCTCCTTATTTCCCGGGGTATTGCTTTGAAGTGCCACTCCGTAAAGACCGAGCGATTCTGCAGAGTCCCCTCTCTCTCTGTACCACAGTACAACCAGAGTCCCTGCAAGCGTTGGGTCGCAGTGAAGTAGTCTTGGTAATTATTAGCCATTAATTGGGTTCAGGACCTTGGGCGTCTATGGGAAATGGGAAATCTGACCGCTAATCCAAGACATTTTTTTAGGGCCTATTCCTGTGTTGTTAACATGCTGTCAGAGACAGACGGGCGCTGTGCTGGGCTGATAGGGAGGCTGGGAGGATATGGAGAGGTTAGAGGGCAGGTATGGCCTGCTATAGAGGTGGGGCACAATGCGCACACACACACACACACACACACACACACACACACACACACACACACACACACACACACACACACACACACACACACACACACACACACACACACACACACACACTTATCACGCCGGTAAGTCTCTCTCTCTCTTACGGACCGGTGTATACTAAAAAAAAAAAACATTAGAAGAGACGTTAGAAGACACGAGTCAAGTGTGTGTTGGTAAATGAGGATATTCTTATGTGCGCGTGTGTGTGTGTGTGTGTGTGTGTGTGTGTGTGTGTGTGTGTGTGTGTGTGTGTGTGTGTGTGTTTTGGAGAATGTTTAGCCAAATCAAGGGGCATTAACTCCATGTTTGGTTTAGTCAGAAGCGAGCGATAGGCTATCAGCAATACTTCTTATTGGTCAATAGCCTATGTGTGAATGTGTTTCCGTTAGTTAGATTTTTCTTATATGTGCGTAGACGCGCACATAATGTGTGATATTGGAAATTTTGAAAAATGTAAAATTTGTAAACAATTTGTTTTCGATCCTTCATTATGAAACAGTAAAATTCACATTGAAGTGGCTTGTAGGCCTATTTGTTGTTTTTTATTAGGTCCTAAAATATTCTGATTTATTAATATCTACTTTTTCTCCTTCGTTATGAATTCCTAATGGTAATTATTCCAAATGTGTCGGTCATGCAAACTAAAAATATGAAACAAATTATTAATGTTATAATTAGGCTATAATCATAATCAGTAGTGATAGTAGAGAAGTCTGCTTGTAGCAGTAGTATTAACTTTGGAAATTATAATTAGTAGTAATAATTAGTTAATCATGCTATTTTTTTATCCAAAAGTCAGTGTTATCGAAATAGCCATTTAAATGTATTAAACTGAATAAAACTCGGACAACAGAGGCATATTCGGTTTGTAGTTCTTACGACCTCAATAAAATATGTGTTTCCAAAAGATTAGGCCTAATTGAAAAATATATGAATATTATTAATATTAAAATGATTATTAGGCCTGAATTGGAATAAAGCAGGAGAACACAATAAGGTCAGGAGGTCCGGAGACTAAAACATAAAACGGGGTGGCACTGGGCCAACTAGGCTACGCAGTGGGGCATCGAACGCAGCGACTCCATCACGTGTGAAAAGAGGAGAGGAAGCAGAAGACATTATTCCAATATGACGACTCATTTCCAAAACGATTAGGCCTATGAATTATGCTTATAGGCCTCTTGGCTGACGGCGACCCAATAGGCCGACAGCGCGCCGGGCTTCCCAAACCTCGCGACAGCCGCCCATATCATCATCATTAGTCGTCGTTTGTTGTCGTCTTTAATTAATCGCTTATTAATGTCGTTATCTATATCCCCGAAGATCAAAGCAGCGAGGAGCCCACAAGCGCGCCGAAACAAATGCACGTTGAAAACATTTTTTGGCCGGGGGGCCTAGTGCGAAAATTACCCCAATGTAGAAATGACCTTAATATGATGTAATCAATCAAGCTGTCCGCGGGGACACTGCAAATAACAATGTTAATCTTTCAGCTCGTATAGTGAGCCTCGGAAATAGTCTGTCATGTTTCACAGCTCAGCCAGCGTTCACACACTTTACTCATCGCCGCCTCTCCTTAAAGGCTGTCGATTTGGGCACTCAATGAAATATGGATACTGGCCACACGCCTATGAAGGGGGGGGGGGGGGGGGGGGCTGGAATTATGTCAATATAAAGAAATCATGGAAATCTATATACTTGGTGCTAGAAAGAAAGATGTAGCCCATAAATGAATAGAATATTAATACTTTCATTGTTTTCTGAGTGAAAATCATAAATCAGGCAGCCATTTTAATCAATAAAATAAAACATTAATATGAATATTGAAATATTTATGCTGCAACATTTCCATTTAACAACATATGGCCATGTTCTCAGAACACCTGAATTTAACGTTTTCCTCATGATTCTACCATGGATATGGGGTAAATGAATACCAGCAGAATGTATGGGCCTAAAAAGGCAAGTACTTCATTCACAAGGTGGAAAAGGGGAATTACAAAAACGTGTAAAAACGGTACATAGCCTTATGCATACTGAGCTCCAAACACAAGTGTATATGTTAGTACCAGCCCTGTACACACAGACACACACACACAAACATACACCAAAATAAACACACACACACACACACACACACTGAATAGAACACACAGAAACGTACACACACATACACACACTCACACACAGAAACAAACAGAAATAAACACATACACACACAGAAACACACACACACACACACACACACACACACACACAGAAACACACACACACACACACACACACACACACACCGTTTGGCAGGGGCCTACAACAGGCTCCTGGTGGCAGCCTCAAGTGGCGGCGGGGGTGGGGGGGGAGGGGGGGCCGTTATAGTTCCCAGCTGTGGACAGGAGGGGGCCGACGGAGGGACACAAGTGTCCGTTTCACAGCGGGCTGGCATGGCAGCGGGTCGCTGGCTGCCATGCTCCAGCCCCTCCACCCTGCGTTTGATGGGGGTGGGGTTTTGGGTGAGGAGGAGGAGGAGGAGGAGGAGATGACCGAGAGCTCTGGTTCTCATCTTGGGAGAAGAATAAAAAAAAACGAGGAAAATAAAAAAGAAAGCCCCCAGAAAGACGAGGACTTGTTTGAAAGAATAAACCTGTTAGGATAGATGAAAGACTCACCGGGTCCAGCCAGCTGGGGGTCTCATCGTAACCATAGGACCAGGTTCACTGTTTACTGATCGATAGCTTGAAGAATTCTGTTATTCTAGGCTAGACCAACATGATGTATACACCACATGATGAGGTGCACGTTAAGTAGTGAGATAAGGGAAGTCCAGATAGCAATTCACTCACAAGAATGTGTGCAACCTCAGGACCAATGATGCTGTGCGACGTTAAAATACAGGACTTCAGATATTTTATGAATAAATTAATAAAATATAGCTTTTGTAATTGAAGCATTTTAGAAAATGAGATTGAAACATGCTCATTTGATATCATACATTTTCATTTATCGCATCGCTGCGTTTAAGCAGCTCACAAAGTCCATCTAATAAAGAACAATCAAGAAAAAATAGTCACCAGAACATTCCTAAATAACTCAAATTGAAAGAAAGCAGTGTCCTTTGTGGTTAGTCTCCGTTTTTCTATTGTCGATGGCACTGCCAAAAAAGAGAGCAAAAAAAATGGCAGATCTCACGGCCAGACCCGACCAATGGATCAGCGCTCCGCACAGCAGATCAGGGCTGGAGGAGCTGGGCAGCATGTGGACAGTGAAGCCACTGTGACCGGCCGTGGCCAGCACCCAAGACACAAGCAGAGCACAAACACTCCTGGAGAAGTGGCTGCCGCCAAACAGCAGAGAGTGAGGACATTTAAAGCATGTCCCCTGTCTCAAGAGCCCCGTTGATGCAAAAGTTCCGAAAAAAAACATTGTGTGTTTAAGTCTAATTCTTCAACCTTTTTTTGTGATATCCGTTTTATTTTTTATTTTTTTTTAAAAAACATTTTTAACATACGTTACATGTACAATTTTTTGGGAAATATTTAAATATTTAGATGACGTTTCCATTAGCTCCAGCTGGAGATAGTTATTAGTGTGAAATCCACACGCATAACGAGAGCTCCTGGCTGCGGCCGAGTTATCATCTCCCACCCTGGGATCCCGGCTCTTGTTGACATTCTCAGACTAAATGGTTTTGCGTTCTGCAGTAATGTGTTTCCAACGCCAAGGCAAGCACACCACGTGCTTCAGGAGCCAGGGACCATTTCAGCTGACAGCAAGTCAGCTCTGAGCACACACACACACACACACACACACACACACACACACACACACACACACACACACACACACACACACACTGTATACAGACATACAGTACATACACACTGTATACCAATGCACAACAATTATACAGTACACATTAAATATTACGCAGCTAAACATGGACACATAATGCATTAATGCACACACAGACACGGGTGGAAGGGAAACGACGAGCCAAGCTGTGCTCTCACACTGAAAGGCTGACATCACATAGGAAACAAACGATAAAACACCAAAACAGCTACAGCCCAACAATGGCCAATAAAGGTTTCCAATGAGTCAAGCAGCAAACACTGAGAGCAGCAAACAGGCCCATAGTGCTTCTGAACCCCACCTCCGCCCATTTCCATACACATCATTCTCAAGTCTTTCTCTCTCTTTCTTCACCTGTCTCTCTCTCTCTCTCTCTCTCTCTTTCTGCATGTCTCACACTTTCAGTGATTTCTCCCTCTATTTCTGCATGCGTCTTGCTTTCTTTGCCTATCTCTCTCTCTTTGTACATGTTTCTCTCTTTATTTCTTTGCCTGTCTCTCTCTCTCTGCATGTATCTCTCTAATTCTTTGCCTGTCTCCCTTTCTTTCGGCATGTGTGTCTCTTCTTCTTTGCCTATCCCTCTCTCTTTCTGAATGCATCTCTCCCTCTCTCTTTCATTCTGCCTGTGTGTGCATCCCTCTCTCTCTCTCCCCTCCCTCAGTCTCCCTGCTCTCGACTAATCCATTATTTATATGTTTGGTTTGTTTGCACAGGGTACATGTGTCTCTGCTGCCACTGTGTGTGTTTGTGTGTGTTTGCAGCAGCAACCACAGTAGCAGAGCCACGGAGAGAGAGAGAGATAATGAAATGGAAAAAAACTCAGAGAGAGAGAAAGGGAGAGAAAGAGAGTGAGAGAAAGAGAGCGAGAGAGAGAGAGAGAGAGAGAGAGTTAGCCTGCGTGTAAGTGGACTGACAGAATGATTAATAAGGGTTCCATGCCGGGCGGGTGTAGCAATGTGAGTCTGTGTGTGTATGTGAGATTGGGGGTTATTGCTTATAACACATCAAAACAACAGCACTCCTTGGGGCCTACAGTCGCTTCCTGTGCAAGGCATGGCCACACCCTCCTCACCACAGCCAACCCAGCGTCGGAACACCTACCCAGGTAAGTAGGGCCAGTGGTGGAGGTGGTGGCTGTCAGTGTACACCACACACACGCACGCACGCACGCACGCACACACACACACACACACACACAAACACACACCTTGACTAAAGTCTTCTGCAAACATCATTTATCTCCTTAATGTTGTTATTGTTTTTTATACATGTCGGGTACTTAGGAAAAGTACCTAGAGGGAAATATTGGTCACAAAACCGTATGGATAACGTCCGCAAACGTTATTGAGAAGGGCATTCCTTCCCACCGACTTCCAATCTTCAGGTGAGCCAACCAGATGATTTGCATACAGTTGCAAAATGAGCCATGATAGAGCCTAAGTATAATGATCTCTCTGCTGTCAAATAATGTAAAAGAACTCTGACTCTAACAACTGTCTGTACATGTTATTCAACCAGTGTCTTAACTTATCTAACTTAAACCATAGCAGTCAACCATATGAGAGTTCCAATATGCGCAACAATTGTGCCTTTTTTTGGAGGCTAAGAAAAATACAAATACACTACAACGACTCATAGCTTCATGGCAGGCTCTGATCAATATATAGTTGCTAATTTCCCCACTGTGGGACTAATAAAGGATTATCTTATCTTATCTTAGTAGAAATTGCAGGTGCTGAAAGACAGAGGGAAACAACACCAGGTCCTATGATGGCCAGCGTATACCTGGGGTGTTGCAGCACCCAAAGATGCAAAAGTTATCTGCAACAATGTGTCTTATATTCTTAAATTAATTTCTTATAGCTGAAATGTCCAATTATTGGCGAAACGTCGTAAACACGTAACACATAAGACTATGGTCTGTCCAGTGTACAGTGAATATATGCTGACGATGGGCGAGATAGACGTCCATTTCGGTCTGTAAACAAAGAAAATCAAGAGGGTGGATTGTGCTGTTGTTCACAACAGGACGGCTCTGTGGCTTGTTTTAATCTTTGTTTGGTCCACAATGGAAACCGGGGCCATTGTTTCCATGTGAGTGTTTATGAAAGAAGAAAACATAGTCATGTCCTTGCTCTTTAACTTCTGATAGAGACGAGGCTGAGGCTAGACTCCACGCAGACACACTGCGTCTGTCTAAGCGCAATACCGTGCTCTCTATGGAGCTAAAATAGAGCTACAGCTTCATGGACACAGATTGAGAACCCTGCACCAGAGAGACAAATATAGCTTGTGTTCAGCAGTTGTTGTGATGATGTTGCGTCTAGATTCTGGAATTACAGCTCAGGCGAACCGCGGGCAAAGGGTTCTCCACTAGGGAACATAGAGTGGGGTTGAAAGACCTCCTGTGTCACACACACACACACTTTACACAGCAAGCCTGCCTTTCCCACACCCTAACTCACCCATACATAATAAAGTGCAATGTAGTTGGGCAAGGATAGCGTAATTGGTAGCTTAGGTATTCGACTCCCAGCCAAACGGTTCAATTCCCAATGTTCTCAGCCTACCTGTAAGAAACAAAACAAAAAACTTTTTGAAAAAAGGGTTTTTGACTCGCGGCTGGAAGGTACTGGGATCAATCCCTGAATATCTGCGGTTTACCTGAAGTCTCCAAACCCCCAGCCTGTGCCTTAATGACATACATCCGATTTACAATTCACTGTCTCTTACTTCGGATGGAGGCATCTGCTAAAGGACTGCATGGAAATAAATCTGCGGATATTGACAGTGTTTCTGTGAATGGTTTTCACATGACAGGATACAGAGCCGCTGAGCCACTGGGACGGGGAACCGGTGCCAGATGGAGCATAAAACAACTCCATAACTGGGACAGTGTGACAGAGCGTGTGAGCACGGTCTGTCTGTAGGAGGGGAACCACAATGTGTTTGGTTTCTGCTGTGGTGTGTGCACATTTGCATGCTTGTTAGTTGTCTTGCTTCCACGTGCATGTGTGTGTGTGTGTGTGTGTGTGTGTGTGTGTGTGTGTGTGTGTGCATAATCGGTGTGTAAACACTGCATTCATAAACTGATGGAGATGTATTTCCGAGCGCGGCTATACACGCTATGCATCCTCGTAGTTTACGTCTATATTTGTATTTGTTTTAAACGGTTCTTATGAGTCCTCTGGTACATGTCTTCCGTGATGGAAGGAAGAAGCCCTAAGGATGGAACACACACACACACACACACACAGTATGTGTCTGTGTATGTGTGAGAGAGAGTATACATGTGTGTGAGAGAGAGAGGTTGCATGTTACCAAGATGTCACCCCCTACTCTTGCTGTTTTCCAAGAGCACGCGAGAGAGCTGCCAAGTCTCGACGCAAGCCAAACAATTCCCCGACCAGCGCATGGAACACCCACAAACTCGCCGTTCGAAGCCAGTGTGTTTTAGAAGCACAAGAGTTTATTGACTTCAGATTGTTACCACTTGGGCCCCAATTGTATTTATATATATTTTTTATGCGCTCCAATTTTTTTCCCTCCCTCTCAGAATAACAATAAACCCAAACGTCAAACTCATGGCACAGGCCGGGCTCGGATCTGAGAGGAAATGTTTAAATGATGTCGGTTCTGATGAGGTACCCGGAAACACGTCGCACTGCGACCGAGCTCTCGGCGGCGCTGAGGCCAAACATCGGGAATACCGCCCGGCAACACTCACAACGACGGCTCATCATTGGTTTATTTATTTAATTGTGTTTTTCTTTGATTCGGCGGCAGCAGGCTTTTGTTAGCAGAGGCCCTCTTGGCTCCACTCACAATGGAGATCATCTGTGCACCAAATGTGTCATATAACAAGACTAGTGTGTGTGGGGGGGAGGGGGGGGGGTTGGTTCTCCTCTCTCTCCGCTCCCGGTCGCGTCAATAAAATGTGACAGTGGATCAGATTCACTATCCGGCCCCGACCGTCAACTTGAAACATTCATGAGCCAGTATACATGTCACCCAGTGACATTTGGCACGCGCTGAAACCGGATGACTTGCCACTCTATTTCTGGGGATTTCTGCCCCTGCTTCCTTCCCCGGCGCGAAACATGGAGGCTGGGAATACTGGTTCTCTCTCCCTCGCTCCCGTGATGTAACCTTTTGAAGTTGTCATTGACGCTTATAGCCTGTCAGCTGCTGGTGGGCCGGGTCTGTGGTGTGTATGGTGGAGGGCTAGGGGCGCTCCCAGACACCTCGGCTGCCCGAGGGGTCAGCCATCCCTCAGCCCCTTCCTAGACGCATTGCAACCACTACATGTGGAAGGGGCGGGGGAAAGTTTTTCTCAGTGTGTGTGTGTGTGTGTGTGCGTGTGTGATTGGACTTATGTTGTATGTGTGTGAGCACAAGGTCCAATGGAATGTGCATCATTCCAGAGCTGTCATATTGTATATTTTGATATTTGAACAGGCCCATATTGGGCTTATTGAAAATAAAATGTGTTTTTATTTTCAAACACCAGCGCTTTCTGGCAAAAACAATACAGCATCAATCAAGTAAACATGAAATAACAAAGGTGAGGGAGTTGGTATACACACACACAGATAAATAAAACAATACAATTAACTTAAATTCCTATGTGATTTGTCCAACTGTTTCATGAGAACATGTCATTCAGTGAATCTACTTTTCAATTAAATATGACGTGCTGGTGAAATCTGGTGAAAATCATTTGATTCTACAAGGTGTTTCATTCATTTACCCGGCACTGGGTCAAAAATGGCTAATTTCTCATCCGAGCCAAAATAACCCCATCCTCTGAAGCCAATCAGAGCATGGCTAATTACCATAAAATATAAACAACCAAATCACCCCAAAAAAGGCACAATTTTACTGCGAAAACACATTAAGGAAAATATAATACTATCAAGTCGAGCATCTGGAATTGTTTTATGTGGCTATAAATAAAACATATTTTTTTATTTGTACAATGATTTGTACACTGTCGGTGTGTTGGAAAAGTAAAGATTGATAGTAACTGGATAAAATACGTTTATTGTGATTACTTTAAATGCAAATCATTTTGGTAATTACAGTGAAATTACAGTGCTATGACTTACTGTAGAGCTGGCTAGCCGGCTAACTAGCTAGCTGGTTGACCAACTGGTTAGCGGGTCGTGTAACCGGCTTGCTGGTTGGCTAGGGTTAGGGTTGGCCAACTCTGTACCTAGTTGGCTAACCAGGGTAGTTGGTTGGCTAACTGGGTCCCTGGCTGGCTGACTGCCCAACATCAGGAAAACCCAGCACCTTTTATATCAACTCAAAAGGCATAATTAGCATTGGGATAATCACACTTGTCTTTGTTCCATTACATTAGCCACTATAGAACAAGACAGCAGAAACCGAGGGAAAGACGCATGGATGACTGAAGTATAGTCATCAACTTGACTGTGTGTGTGTGTGTGTATGTTTCTACCAGAGAGAGGTAGAGAGCGAGAGAGATCATAGTCAGAGAGAGAGAGAGATAGAAAGCGAGAGAGAGAGAGAGAGAGAGAGAGAGAGAGATAGAGAGCGAGAGAGAGTTTACCAAGTGAATATGGTTTCATGAGTGGTCTGACAAGAAAAGGCACACGGGCACACAGAGCCTCAGGCACACAGTACCTACTGCTGATACCCTGATACAAAATCAGCCCTCCAATAACAAAGCCTATGAGCTGTGATGATTGGATGAGGTGCATATGCACTCTGCTTATTAGGCTTATGGCCACAAACGCCACAAACGGCTTGATGACTCAGTGATGAATCAGCCTCACTTTGTTCGTGTGTGATTTTTATGTAGACGAAATTCAAGGTTGCACCTTTAAATATAATATCGCCATCAATATATACAATAATATTTAAAATGATGCCACTCGATGCGTCTTCAAATCTGAAGTTTTGAAATGAATATGTATTTATTCTTGCACTGCATTTGACTACATAGCTTTAGAAATATTAACGTACAAGATTTTTTAACCACAGCATTGTTAAATACTTGATCTTTATTGGTCAACCAACCATATGTGTGTGTATTATTTGTGTATTATTTTTTTTTTAAATGAGACACTTCTAGCTTTTAACAGTTCAAAATCATTGTGCTACAAATCAACATCAACCACAACGGTTAAATACAACCATCGAGCAGATGTTTCCAAAAACAACGCAAAAACAATATACTCAAAGTACCATGGAAGAATCTCTTAATCTCAGCTGATTCATTTGAGTAAGAACAATAACGTTGTAGATTAAAGTAACTAATATCTAATGGTTACTGTGGTAGTGTGGTATAAACAGAATGAACTGCTCATGGGATTCCCGTTATTGGTAAATAAATGTACTTTGTGAATGGTGCTGTGGTTTATATCGTACTTATTCTTGTCTATTATAGGTGTGTTAATTGACTTTGGAGCCGCAGTTCTTGCAAACATCCATTAATTGACGTTCATAATCCATGGCTGTGTTTGGATCATGATGGAGAGGCCGACCGGGATAGGCTGGTTTAGAACAAGACCGAAAGTCTGCTATCGAATATCTATTCTCCACAATGAGCTCATAGTTCAGTCGACGGGTGGATGAAGGTATTGCTCTGGGGATTACGTTTGCTTTAAATAAACATTAATGTGTCCCAATTCACACATTATCATTCATTTAGAAATACGTTAACCACATGATCGAAACAAAGCTACTACGGAAACGTGTTATTTGGACGTAACTGGATTGTGCTGCTTAATCCTTCCAGCCAGTGACCTTTACACTTTATTTATTTTTATCCTTGAATGAGACAATGCGGCCAAATTCTTCACAAAGTCTCCATTCTCTCCATTTACCACTTGCATTACGTAGAATACATTTACGAGAAACCCTATAAAGCAACCGTTGAGATCTGTGAGATATTAGCGTAAGCGTCTGCATCAACACAACCCTTTATGCACTCATATGTGTGTGCATGTGCATGCATATGTAGGCCTGTAGACAGGCCCAATCCTGTCTTAATGCATGAGCATTGAGTACAGATGCAAGGCTACCGGTAAATAAATAATGGTAGACTAGTGTTTAGGGGGTTTGATTCCCAGCCCCAGGGTTCCGGGTTCAAACCCTAATGTCTGCCCTCTACCTGTAGTCAGCTTTGGGAAAAACGCCTGGCTCCTACCTGCATGTTTATAACATGAAACTGGAAGCGTCGGCTAAATTACTAAACACTCACAGAATTAAGTTTCACAGTGGACAGTGAAGAGAGACTATAGAGAGTCAATGAAATTAAACCGTTTGGCTGACAACTCTCCCCCCCCTCCCATCTATTTATCCAGCCGCTGTTCCCCAGACACGCCATGCCTCGACTTTAATTCAAATCTGCTTTGTCTTTTATCGGAAACTGAGCAAGGGTGTGTGTGGGGGGAGGGGGTGGAGTCACCCTTTTATTCTCCCGCCGGTTCCCTCCCCCTGCACCCTCTAGGGTCTCAAACATAGAGGCCAGTAGGTGCCAGGCAGGAAGGCCGGCCTGCCTCTTGTTTTTCGGGGGGGGGGGGGGCCAAAAACTGGCGTAGGAAAAGGTGGTCCATTAAAATGCCTGCCACCTCGTAGGCCTGGCCTCCAAGCTCTCTTGGGATGGGTGGAGGGGGTGGGTGGCTATAAAAGTCCCAACCATGGGATAGTTTGGACCCCTCAGGAAGCCAGGAGGTTTGTGTCACCAGAGGTGGTTCTTGTCAACAACACCTGTTGAATCGCGAAAAATAAGTGAATCAACAGTTTTAATGTGACATTACATTACATTGGCCCTGCAGTCTGCGCCTTGACTATGGCTCCAGTTAATAGTCGTTTGTATTTTTTGTCAATTTCCTAAAATGCCTCTTGAATTAAACGTCAAAATCGCCGGGAAACATGAGCCTAGCCCAACCCTTCACCGCAGCCTGCATAGTCTCTTAACCTCAGTCATGTTTTAGCTCCTGGTTATGTCCTTCTGCATAGCAATGGAAATAAAGTGAGATTTTCCTTCTGTCCTCCTGCAAAAGGTCAGGAAAGCATAGCCCGGCCAGACCACAATTCATACCACCACTGTCTTGCAAGTTGTACCCATGTGAAAAAGCCTTGACAGACAGTGTCCAGAAAGCCACCTTACCCAGCAACACGAGGCCGGGCGGGAGTGTTGAATGGAGGGAGACAGAGAGACATAGAGGAGCTCTGGATATATAGAAGGCTCGCTCTGTCTTTTTTGTGGTGCTTTGCCTTGTGAGCATGGAGGAGCAGGACCACACATGGAGGCTAATGGAGAGGTTCAGCGTGTGTGTGTGTGTGTGTGTGTGTGTGTGTGTGTGTGTGTGTGTGTGTGTGTGTGTGTGACTCTCTCTCTCTCTGTTACCTGCATGGGATTCTGGAGACCCTTGAGGGGCCCCTAAAAGTTTAGTGATGGTGTCTGGGGGCCATTGTATGTGTATGTGTTTGTGGAGGCATGAGCTCAAAGTGAGCTCTCTCACACCCCCCCGTCTGTTAGAAAGTGTGCATGTACAGTTATAAATACTTTACATACAGTATTTATAACCAGCTTGTTATGGACGTGCATGAATGTATAGAAGTGCACGTGATTTAGCGAGTGCACGCTCTCTGTGTCTGTATGAATACCTGTGTCTGTAGAGCTCAGAGGTATTCAGAGAGACACACCCCTGCCCCACCTCTTCCCCAGCTCAATCTAAACCACCTGCTGACAGCTGGTGTGCCATCAGCAAGGATGTGCTGATGGATGCCATCAGACACACACACACACACACACACACACACACACACACACACACACACACACACACACACACACACACAGATAAAGAAAACACACACACACAGAAAACACATTTGATCCCGACCCCTGTTATCTCTCTCGTCCCTCGGGCCGAACTCTCATCTCTTGATGCACTGCGGTAGGTCAGGTAGACAGAGAGAGAGGTAGGGAGAGAGAGAGTGTGAGAGAGAGAGGAGAGAATGTGTGAGAGAGAGAGGTAGAGAGAAAGGTAGAGAGAGGAGAGAGATGTAGGAGAAAGGGAGAGAGAGGCAGGGATGCAGAAAGGAGGAAAAGAGACTGTATTATCACGATTGTTTCAAGCTCACTGA
>NW_028179170.1:0-110724 GCF_964030765.1 Micromesistius poutassou | reverse complement strand
ATAAAAACTGGAAAAGTTGATAACTCAGTCCCTTTCAATGCAAACGTGTAACTGAGCTTAAATAGGGTTATTTATGCCATCGCGCACCATTTGGAAGTGGAGAGCAGTTGTTTTGACTATAATTCACGTGTTAGGGTCAAAAACACATTGTGGGTCAAAACATGCTTTTCTCGCTCTGAAAAGCATTTTGCACGCATAAAAACTGGAAAAGTGAATAACTCAGTCCCTTTCAATGCAAACGTGTAACTGAGCTTAAATAGGGTTATTTATGCCATCGCGCACCATTTGGAAGTGGAGAGCAGTTGTTTTGACTATAATTCACGTGTTAGGGTCAAAAACACATTGTGGGTCAAAACATGCTTTTCTCGCTGTCAGAGCGAGAAAAGCATAAAAACTGGAAAAGTTGATAACTCAGTCCCTTTCAATGCAAACGTGTAACTGAGCTTAAATAGGGTTATTTATGCCATCGCGCACCATTTGGAAGTGGAGAGCAGTTGTTTTGACTATAATTCACGTGTTAGGGTCAAAAACACATTGTGGGTCAAAACATGCTTTTCTCGCTCTGAAAAGCATTTTGCACGCATAAAAACTGGAAAAGTGAATAACTCAGTCCCTTTCAATGCAAACGTGTAACTGAGCTTAAATAGGGTTATTTCTGCCATCGCGCACCATTTGGAAGTGGAGAGCAGTTGTTTTGACTATAATTCACGTGTTAGGGTCAAAAACACATTGTGGGTCAAAACATGCTTTTCTCGCTGTGAAAAGCAAAAATGCTTTTCAGAGCGAGAAAAGCATAAAAACTGGAAAAGTTGATAACTCAGTCCCTTTCAATGCAAACGTGTAACTGAGCTTAAATAGGGTTATTTATGCCATCGCGCACCATTTGGAAGTGGAGAGCAGTTGTTTTGACTATAATTCACGTGTTAGGGTCAAAAACACATTGTGGGTCAAAACATGCTTTTCTCGCTCTGAAAAGCATTTTGCACGCATACAAACTGGAAAAGTTGATAACTCAGTCCCTTTCAATGCAAACGTGTAACTGAGCTTAAATAGGGTTATTTATGCCATCGCGCACCATTTGGAAGTGGAGAGCAGTTGTTTTGACTATAATTCACGTGTTAGGGTCAAAAACACATTGTGGGTCAAAACATGCTTTTCTCGCTCTGAAAAGCATTTTGCACGCATAAAAACTGGAAAAGTTGATAACTCAGTCCCTTTCAATGCAAACGTGTAACTGAGCTTAAATAGGGTTATTTATGCCATCGCGCACCATTTGGAAGTGGAGAGCAGTTGTTTTGACTATAATTCACGTGTTAGGGTCAACAACACATTGTGGGTCAAAACATGCTTTTCTCGCTCTGAAAAGCATTTTGCACGCATAAAAACTGGAAAAGTGAATAACTCAGTCCCTTTCAATGCAAACGTGTAACTGAGCTTAAATAGGGTTATTTCTGCCATCGCGCACCATTTGGAAGTGGAGAGCAGTTGTTTTGACTATAATTCACGTGTTAGGGTCAAAAACACATTGTGGGTCAAAACATGCTTTTCTCGAAGTGAAAAGCAAAAATGCTTTTCAGAGCGAGAAAAGCATAAAAACTGGAAAAGTTGATAACTCAGTCCCTTTCAATGCAAACGTGTAACTGAGCTTAAATAGGGTTATTTATGCCATCGCGCACCATTTGGAAGTGGAGAGCAGTTGTTTTGACTATAATTCACGTGTTAGGGTCAAAAACACATTGTGGGTCAAAACATGCTTTTCTCGCTCTGAAAAGCATTTTGCACGCATAAAAACTGGAAAAGTTGATAACTCAGTCCCTTTCAATGCAAACGTGTAACTGAGCTTAAATAGGGTTATTTATGCCATCGCGCACCATTTGGAAGTGGAGAGCAGTTGTTTTGACTATAATTCACGTGTTAGGGTCAAAAACACATTGTGGGTCAAAACATGCTTTTCTCGCTCTGAAAAGCATTTTGCACGCATAAAAACTGGAAAAGTGAATAACTCAGTCACTTTCAATGCAAACGTGTAACTGAGCTTAAATAGGGTTATTTATGCCATCGCGCACCATTTGGAAGTGGAGAGCAGTTGTTTTGACTATAATTCACGTGTTAGGGTCAAAAACACATTGTGGGTCAAAACATGCTTTTCTCGCTCTGAAAAGCATTTTGCACGCATAAAAACTGGAAAAGTTGATAACTCAGTCCCTTTCAATGCAAACGTGTAACTGAGCTTAAATAGGGTTATTTATGCCATCGCGCACCATTTGGAAGTGGAGAGCAGTTGTTTTGACTATAATTCACGTGTTAGGGTCAAAAACACATTGTGGGTCAAAACATGCTTTTCTCGCTGTGAAAAGCAAAAATGCTTTTCAGAGCGAGAAAAGCATAAAAACTGGAAAAGTTGATAACTCAGTCCCTTTCAATGCAAACGTGTAACTGAGCTTAAATAGGGTTATTTATGCCATCGCGCACCATTTGGAAGTGGAGAGCAGTTGTTTTGACTATAATTCACGTGTTAGGGTCAAAAACACATTGTGGGTCAAAACATGCTTTTCTCGCTCTGAAAAGCATTTTGCACGCATAAAAACTGGAAAAGTGAATAACTCAGTCACTTTCAATGCAAACGTGTAACTGAGCTTAAATAGGGTTATTTATGCCATCGCGCACCATTTGGAAGTGGAGAGCAGTTGTTTTGACTATAATTCACGTGTTAGGGTCAAAAACACATTGTGGGTCAAAACATGCTTTTCTCGCTCTGAAAAGCATTTTGCACGCATAAAAACTGGAAAAGTTGATAACTCAGTCCCTTTCAATGCAAACGTGTAACTGAGCTTAAATAGGGTTATTTATGCCATCGCGCACCATTTGGAAGTGGAGAGCAGTTGTTTTGACTATAATTCACGTGTTAGGGTCAAAAACACATTGTGGGTCAAAACATGCTTTTCTCGCTGTGAAAAGCAAAAATGCTTTTCAGAGCGAGAAAAGCATAAAAACTGGAAAAGTTGATAACTCAGTCCCTTTCAATGCAAACGTGTAACTGAGCTTAAATAGGGTTATTTCTGCCATCGCGCACCATTTGGAAGTGGAGAGCAGTTGTTTTGACTATAATTCACGTGTTAGGGTCAAAAACACATTGTGGGTCAAAACATGCTTTTCTCGCTGTCAGAGCGAGAAAAGCATAAAAACTGGAAAAGTTGATAACTCAGTCCCTTTCAATGCAAACGTGTAACTGAGCTTAAATAGGGTTATTTATGCCATCGCGCACCATTTGGAAGTGGAGAGCAGTTGTTTTGACTATAATTCACGTGTTAGGGTCAAAAACACATTGTGGGTCAAAACATGCTTTTCTCGCTCTGAAAAGCATTTTGCACGCATAAAAACTGGAAAAGTGAATAACTCAGTCCCTTTCAATGCAAACGTGTAACTGAGCTTAAATAGGGTTATTTCTGCCATCGCGCACCATTTGGAAGTGGAGAGCAGTTGTTTTGACTATAATTCACGTGTTAGGGTCAAAAACACATTGTGGGTCAAAACATGCTTTTCTCGCTGTGAAAAGCAAAAATGCTTTTCAGAGCGAGAAAAGCATAAAAACTGGAAAAGTTGATAACTCAGTCCCTTTCAATGCAAACGTGTAACTGAGCTTAAATAGGGTTATTTATGCCATCGCGCACCATTTGGAAGTGGAGAGCAGTTGTTTTGACTATAATTCACGTGTTAGGGTCAAAAACACATTGTGGGTCAAAACATGCTTTTCTCGCTCTGAAAAGCATTTTGCACGCATACAAACTGGAAAAGTTGATAACTCAGTCCCTTTCAATGCAAACGTGTAACTGAGCTTAAATAGGGTTATTTATGCCATCGCGCACCATTTGGAAGTGGAGAGCAGTTGTTTTGACTATAATTCACGTGTTAGGGTCAAAAACACATTGTGGGTCAAAACATGCTTTTCTCGCTCTGAAAAGCATTTTGCACGCATAAAAACTGGAAAAGTTGATAACTCAGTCCCTTTCAATGCAAACGTGTAACTGAGCTTAAATAGGGTTATTTATGCCATCGCGCACCATTTGGAAGTGGAGAGCAGTTGTTTTGACTATAATTCACGTGTTAGGGTCAACAACACATTGTGGGTCAAAACATGCTTTTCTCGCTCTGAAAAGCATTTTGCACGCATAAAAACTGGAAAAGTGAATAACTCAGTCCCTTTCAATGCAAACGTGTAACTGAGCTTAAATAGGGTTATTTCTGCCATCGCGCACCATTTGGAAGTGGAGAGCAGTTGTTTTGACTATAATTCACGTGTTAGGGTCAAAAACACATTGTGGGTCAAAACATGCTTTTCTCGAAGTGAAAAGCAAAAATGCTTTTCAGAGCGAGAAAAGCATAAAAACTGGAAAAGTTGATAACTCAGTCCCTTTCAATGCAAACGTGTAACTGAGCTTAAATAGGGTTATTTATGCCATCGCGCACCATTTGGAAGTGGAGAGCAGTTGTTTTGACTATAATTCACGTGTTAGGGTCAAAAACACATTGTGGGTCAAAACATGTGTAGTGAACCTCAGTAGGGGTTGTGAACACAGCCTTTCTTAGCTCCTCCCCCCTGCACCCAGGTGCATTATAAAAAGGGCCAAGATGGCCGAACTCGACCTCTGCTGGTTGCCTACCAGGGTGGTGAGTTGGGTCCCCTCTTTTTAACAGTTTTCAGTTACAATTTTCCATTTTTATTAATTTGTGTTTCTTGTTTTTAGGATCTCCTGCTGCTGTTCTGTTTTGGTTTTGTTTTGGTTCTGTTTTGATATTTTCTTTTGTTTGCTTTGGTTAAGTTTGCGTTGTGTTATTTCCCGTTTTCTGTGTCATTGTTTTGACAATTGAGTTGTTGGTTTACTTAACCTTTTGTTTTGTTGTTTGGTTTAGTTTGGTTTTATTCCAGTTTTCTTTATTTAGTGTTTCATCATTTCATCATTATTGTATTAAAATAAACATTATATATATATATATATCGTCTCTGCCTCTTTTAGATTTTCGAACCTGTGTCCTTATAATTTCTGTATCGTAATAGTTTATTTTCTTTGTTTTATTTCCTGGGGTGCAATTCCCCAGGTGGCGTTGTCGGTCCCTCTTTAGTTACCTTCCCTCCCCTTTATATTGAGTTTTTATAGAGTCCCGCCACATTTTGGCGTTGACGGCAGGATTTCTTTTGAGGCAGAGACTTGTAGTTATTTTTTTTCCACAACCCAATTTATTTGTATATAGCTTGTTAGGGTTTATTTTTTTTTACAGAACAGCAGCAGGTGCCGGGCAGTTCCTGGCACGCACAGTTTCTCTCACCCCCTTCAGTTGTGTTTCCTCATGGAGGAGGAGGTCGCCCAATTAAGGGACTTGGTCAATCAGCTGCGAGCTGAGAATCAACAGATGCGTCAAGAGCGAGAGACTAACCAGTCTTGCCCCAGCACCTCATCGGCAATTCCATCAGCCCCTGGACTCTCTTCAGTCCCTGCAGTAACTGAGAGGCTGATTCATTTCCCCAGAGACCGGAAATGCCCACTGTTTCGGGGCAGGGCAGGACTAAGTATTGGGGAGTGGATTGAAGAGGTCCACGCCTGCGTACGAGCTCGCCACCTGTCTCCAGCGGACCAAGCGCTCTTTATCTATGATCACCTGGAGGGAGAAGCAAGAGAAGAAATTAAATATCGGTCCCCAGAGGAAAGGGCAGATCCAGATAAGGTTCTGCTTATATTAAAAGAACTCTTTGGGTGTACAAAATCATATGTATCTCTGCAGGAAGAGTTCTTCTCCAGGAAGCAACAAGATGGTGAAACGTTACAAGAGTTCTCTCATGCATTAATGTGTTTGATGGAGAAGGTGGTACAAAAATCCCCTCATGGTTCACTTAATAGGGAGGTGTTGTCGAGAGATCAATTTGTTGAACATGTGTTTGATTGTTCCCTTCGCAGAGAACTCAAGCAGTTTGTCCGGGGCCACCCTACCGCCACCCTGATAGAGGTCCGTACTGAGGCCATTAGATGGGTACAAGAAGGGATGCCTGGGGGTGCAAGGGGCAGAAGCTATTCTGTTCCCAGTGCCTTTGGTTACCAGCACACTGTAGAAGGTAATCGGTCCAACCACCAGGGGGCAGGTAACTCATCCTTCAGTTCTGAGTTAAGTGAACTGAAGGAAATCCTCCGCAACCAGCAAGAGCAACTCATCCACCTCACTAAGAGCCTTACAGCTCTTAAAGAAGGCCCTAGAACTCAGTCAGGGCATGGTAAGAGAACGGTGATCTGTATGAGATGTCAAAAACCAGGTCACTTTGCTAGGGAGTGTAGAGAGGATTATGCAGTTATACAGCCCCAGCAAGCTCCTGCTGCCACACAACCCATGTCCCGCCCCAGAAACCAGGGAAACTGGCACCCCCTGAACCATTGAGCCAAAGTTCAGGTGGGGGCTCATCTGGCTCCAATTTGGCTGCTAGTCATGAAAGATTGGTTTCTGCATGTCCAAATATTTCTGTACGTATGGGAGGGGTGCAGGTTCCATGCTTAGTGGACACTGGATCAATGGTGTCAACGATGACCGAGCATTTCTTTCTACAGCATTTTGAGCCCTGGGGACCAGAAAAACTCCAGTCTTGTAATTGGCTCAGATTAAGTGCTGCAAATGGGTTAGCAATTCCATATGTTGGTTACCTGGAATTGGATGTACAGCTTTGTGGGAAAACTGTTAAAAAGCGGGGGGTGTTGGTTGTCAGAAACACTCCACATGGTGTATCCTTAGTCCCTGGTGTACTAGGAATGAACATCATCAAAGAATGTTACGGGGAGTTGTTTGTGCAACATGGGCCTGCCCTCTTTGACTTGCCTTCTGTGTTACAGGCCCCCACACCCATTCAGCACGCTCTTCAGCAGTGTTATCGGGTCCAAACTAAAGCCCCTCCTGAACGTCCGGGATGTGTAAGGGTAAAAGGGGGGAGGGTTTGCAGAGTCCCAGGGGGTACTATGAAAATGGTGGCAGCCACAGGCCCCCAACATTTGGCCGATCAGATTTTGTTTGAGCCCAGCAGCGGTGGCTTGCCTGCAGGGCTATTAGCTTCTCCAGCCCTGGTTCACATGGTTAAAGGTACGGTGTATATCCCCATTGTCAATGTAGGGACCCAGTGTGTTGTACTATACCCTAATACCATTCTAGGTACTGTTAGTGAAGCTTACCTTGCCAACTCACCTGATAACCTTGTGGAGGAGGGAGTAGAAGTTACAGTCTCTTCACAGACTACCAGTTCAGTGCAGGATAAGATCGCTGCAGTTGATTTAACAGCACTCACTCAGGACGAGCAGTGTCAAGTTAGGCTGCTACTGCAGAAATACAGTGGTATCTTTTCAGCCTATGAGGGAGATCTAGGTTGTACTAACCTCATTTCTCACGATATTCCATTACTAGATGACGTGCCAGTGCGCCAGCGATATCGTCGTATCCCACCTTCAGAATATGAGTCGGCAAAAGCCCACATTCGCCAACTTCTGGATGCACAGGTCATCAGAGAAAGTAGTAGCCCCTTTGCCTCTCCCATTGTGCTCGTGAGAAAGAAAGACGGCAGCCTTCGGTTGTGTGTGGACTACCGGCTTTTGAACAGCAAGACTCGCAAGGATGCGTTCCCCTTGCCCCGTATTGAAGAATCCCTTGATGCATTATCAGGGGCCCACTGGTTCTCCACATTGGACCTGGCTGCTGGGTACCATCAAGTACCTGTCACAGAGAGGGACAAGGCAAAGACGGCATTCTGTACCCCTTTTGGGTTGTTCGAGTGGAACCGGATGCCTTTTGGTTTGTGCAATGCCCCAAGCACTTTCCAAAGGTTGATGGAGAGGATCTTTGGGGAACAACATGGTCAATCATTGTTGTTGTATTTGGATGATGTTGTTGTTTTTTCTGCCACTGTGACAGAGCATATTCAACGCATGGATGCCGTGTTGGGCCGCCTACAGCAAGAAGGACTGAAAGCCAAGTTGGAGAAGTGCTCCTTCTTCAGACCAGAGGTGAACTACCTGGGTCACATCATTTCTAGAGAAGGTGTAGCCACTGATCCTGGCAAAATCGAGGCTGTTGCAGGGTGGCCAAGGCCTAACCATGTGTCAGAGCTGCGCTCTTTTCTAGGATTTGCCAGCTATTACAGACGTTTTGTTGAGGGGTTTGCCAAGCTGGCAGCCCCTTTACATCGCCTGGTTGCTCAACTCACTGGCACCAAAGCCCGGAAACCATCAGGTGGAAGCCTCCATGCTGCATGGACAGAGGAGTGTGAGCAGAGCTTCGAGGGGCTGAAGAAAAGGTTGGTGTCAACTCCAGTCCTGGCCTATGCTAACTTTTCATCACCCTTCATCTTGGAGGTTGATGCCAGCTACAACGGACTGGGTGCTGTACTGTCCCAAGAACAGCAGGGTAAGGTCAGACCCATTGCCTATGCAAGCCGTGGTCTTAAACCAACAGAACGCAACATGACAAACTACAGCTCCATGAAATTGGAATTTCTTGCCCTTAAATGGGCTATGACTGAAAAATTCCGGGACTATCTATTGGGACAGAAGTGTGTGGTGTATACAGACAATAATCCCCTCAGCCACCTGTCCACAGCCAAGCTGGGTGCTACCGAGCACCGTTGGGCCGCACAGTTGGCGTCCTTTGACTTTTCCATCAAATACAGGTCCGGTCAAAGCAACAAGAATGCAGATGCACTTTCCAGGCAACATCCACCAAGCATTCAAACATCAGAGTATGTAGCTCCAGGCACATCAGTCCCGGAATTGCTACAACAGGTTGTTGTGGAGAATCGAGTGACCCAGGCTACTGTTTCAGCTTTCCCTTGCTACTCTCCCCCTGACTTGCATGGTTTACAGGAAGCTGATCCAGTAATCCGAGAGTTCCTGACGTTTTGGACCAGAAAGAGGGCCCCGGATGCAGCTGAACGACGGCAGGCTTCCAAAGAAGTCCTGGTGCTGATCAAACAGTGGGACCGGCTAGTGGAGCAAGGAGGGGTGCTCTATCGTCGTGTCACCATCCCTAGAGGAGATGAAGTGCTCCAGTTAGTACTCCCTACATCGCTCAAGACCCAGATACTTCAACAGTTGCACAATGAACATGGGCACCAAGGTGCTGAGCGAACAACAGAGCTGGTCCGTCTGCGGTGCTATTGGCCAGGGATGCACCACGACATCAAGCAATGGTGTCGAGAATGTGAACGCTGCCAGGTATCCAAACACACTCAACCTACTGCCTGTGCTTATATGGGTCACTTGCTTGCTTCACGTCCAAACCAGATCCTGGCCATCGACTTCACCATCCTGGAGCCTTCGAAGAGCGGGGCAGAGAACATCCTGGTCATGACCGATGTCTTTTCGAAGTATACACAAGCCATCCCAACCCACGACCAGCGGGCATCCACAGTGGCCAGAGTATTGGTTAATGAGTGGTTCTGCAGGTTCGGTGTGCCTGGTCGCCTCCACTCTGACCAGGGCAGGAACTTTGAAAGCAACCTCATCCAGCAGCTCTGCCAGATGTATGGCATTGAGAAGAGCCGCACCACGCCCTACCATCCAGCTGGAAATGGCCAGTGTGAGAGGTTCAACCGCACCTTACACAACCTTCTCCGCACTCTGCCCACCACCAAGAAGAGAGACTGGTCCAGCTACCTGCCCCAAGTGACCTTTGCATACAATACAACAGCACATCAGTCGACTGGTGAGTCTCCGTTTTTCCTGATGTTTGGCCAAGACCCACAATTACCTGTTGATTTTCTGTTAGGCAGAGTACAGGAACCTGTACCTGGCCACCCCCATGATTGGATCGTGGAACACCAGACACGGCTACGTCATGCTTTTGAGAGTACAACCAGGCACCTGGAAGCTGCGGCTGCCCGGCGGAAGGAACACTATGACAAGCATGTTCGTGATGTCCCGCTGCAAGAAGGTCAGCTGGTCCTCCTCAAAGACACCAGCGTAAGGGGCCGTCACAAAATTCAAGACATCTGGAGCTCAACAGTGTATAAAGTACTGAAGGCCCCTGGAATGGGAGGGTCTGTGTATACTGTGGCTCCGGTGCGTAACCCCCAGCAGGTAAAGCACGTTCATCGTTCTCTCATAAAAGGCAAAGTGGATTGTGCTGCTAATTGTCCCCCCAGTGAACCCCCTGAACAGATGGGATCCATCTCAGCAGATGAGTCATCGTTTGGTAGTGACTGGGCCGTAGTGACCTCGGAACCCATGGCTGTCCCAAGAAACCACATACCAGCGCGGCCTGTCACCATCACCCTCTCACCAAACCAAACTGATGCTGTTGCTACCTCTCAGCCAAGCGAAGGCCCAGTGTATTCAACAACTAGCACTGAAATTCCAAGCACCAGTGAGGCCTCCCTGAGAAGAACTACCCGTCCGAACGCAGGCAGACACCCAAACCTTCACCACCTTCCTCAGGTTGCTGGGAGTAGTGCTATTGGGGCTAGTAACTCTCTGATGCCTGTGTTTAGTGGCTGTGCGGTGTTTAGGCCATGGCAATAAATGTAAATCGTCGGGCCGACGATTAAAAAAAACATGGGGTAGATTGTAGTGAACCTCAGTAGGGGTTGTGAACACAGCCTTTCTTAGCTCCTCCCCCCTGCACCCAGGTGCATTATAAAAAGGGCCAAGATGGCCGAACTCGACCTCTGCTGGTTGCCTACCAGGGTGGTGAGTTGGGTCCCCTCTTTTTAACAGTTTTCAGTTACAATTTTCCCTTTTTATTAATTTGTGTTTCTTGTTTTTAGGATCTCCTGCTGCTGTTCTGTTTTGGTTTTGTTTTGGTTCTGTTTTGATATTTTCTTTTGTTTGCTTTGGTTAAGTTTGCGTTGTGTTATTTCCCGTTTTC
The DNA here is from genome assembly GCF_964030765.1 of Micromesistius poutassou. Taxonomy (NCBI): domain Eukaryota; kingdom Metazoa; phylum Chordata; class Actinopteri; order Gadiformes; family Gadidae; genus Micromesistius; species Micromesistius poutassou. Next base: position 99,840 of record NW_028179170.1, on the reverse strand, counting down.
TGTGTCATTGTTTTGACAATTGAGTTGTTGGTTTACTTAACCTTTTGTTTTGTTGTTTGGTTTAGTTTGGTTTTATTCCAGTTTTCTTTATTTAGTGTTTCATCATTTCATCATTATTGTATTAAAATAAACATTATATATATATATATATATATCGTCTCTGCCTCTTTTAGATTTTCGAACCTGTGTCCTTATAATTTCTGTATCGTAATAGTTTATTTTCTTTGTTTTATTTCCTGGGGTGCAATTCCCCAGGTGGCGTTGTCGGTCCCTCTTTAGTTACCTTCCCTCCCCTTTATATTGAGTTTTTATAGAGTCCCGCCACACATGCTTTTCTCGCTCTGAAAAGCATTTTGCACGCATAAAAACTGGAAAAGTTGTTAACTCAGTCCCTTTCAATGCAAACGTGTAACTGAGCTTAAATAGGGTTATTTATGCCATCGCGCACCATTTGGAAGTGGAGAGCAGTTGTTTTGACTATAATTCACGTGTTAGGGTCAAAAACACATTGTGGGTCAAAACATGCTTTTCTCGCTCTGAAAAGCATTTTGCACGCATAAAAACTGGAAAAGTGAAAAACTTTGTCACTTTCAATGCAAACGTGTAACTGAGCTTAAATAGGGTTATTTATGCCATCGCGCACCATTTGGAAGTGGAGAGCAGTTGTTTTGACTATAATTCACGTGTTAGGGTCAAAAACACATTGTGGGTCAAAACATGCTTTTCTCGCTCTGAAAAGCATTTTGCACGCATAAAAACTGGAAAAGTTGATAACTCAGTCCCTTTCAATGCAAACGTGTAACTGAGCTTAAATAGGGTTATTTATGCCATCGCGCACCATTTGGAAGTGGAGAGCAGTTGTTTTGACTATAATTCACGTGTTAGGGTCAAAAACACATTGTGGGTCAAAACATGCTTTTCTCGCTGTGAAAAGCAAAAATGCTTTTCAGAGCGAGAAAAGCATAAAAACTGGAAAAGTTGATAACTCAGTCCCTTTCAATGCAAACGTGTAACTGAGCTTAAATAGGGTTATTTATGCCATCGCGCACCATTTGGAAGTGGAGAGCAGTTGTTTTGACTATAATTCACGTGTTAGGGTCAAAAACACATTGTGGGTCAAAACATGCTTTTCTCGCTCTGAAAAGCATTTTGCACGCATAAAAACTGGAAAAGTGAATAACTCAGTCACTTTCAATGCAAACGTGTAACTGAGCTTAAATAGGGTTATTTATGCCATCGCGCACCATTTGGAAGTGGAGAGCAGTTGTTTTGACTATAATTCACGTGTTAGGGTCAAAAACACATTGTGGGTCAAAACATGCTTTTCTCGCTCTGAAAAGCATTTTGCACGCATAAAAACTGGAAAAGTGAATAACTCAGTCCCTTTCAATGCAAACGTGTAACTGAGCTTAAATAGGGTTATTTCTGCCATCGCGCACCATTTGGAAGTGGAGAGCAGTTGTTTTGACTATAATTCACGTGTTAGGGTCAAAAACACATTGTGGGTCAAAACATGCTTTTCTCGCTGTCAGAGCGAGAAAAGCATAAAAACTGGAAAAGTTGATAACTCAGTCCCTTTCAATGCAAACGTGTAACTGAGCTTAAATAGGGTTATTTATGCCATCGCGCACCATTTGGAAGTGGAGAGTAGTTGTTTTGACTATAATTCACGTGTTAGGGTCAAAAACACATTGTGGGTCAAAACATGCTTTTCTCGCTCTGAAAAGCATTTTGCACGCATAAAAACTGGAAAAGTTGATAACTCAGTCCCTTTCAATGCAAACGTGTAACTGAGCTTAAATAGGGTTATTTATGCCATCGCGCACCATTTGGAAGTGGAGAGCAGTTGTTTTGACTATAATTCACGTGTTAGGGTCAAAAACACATTGTGGGTCAAAACATGCTTTTCTCGCTGTGAAAAGCAAAAATGCTTTTCAGAGCGAGAAAAGCATAAAAACTGGAAAAGTTGATAACTCAGTCCCTTTCAATGCAAACGTGTAACTGAGCTTAAATAGGGTTATTTATGCCATCGCGCACCATTTGGAAGTGGAGAGCAGTTGTTTTGACTATAATTCACGTGTTAGGGTCAAAAACACATTGTGGGTCAAAACATGCTTTTCTCGCTCTGAAAAGCATTTTGCACGCATAAAAACTGGAAAAGTTGATAACTCAGTCCCTTTCAATGCAAACGTGTAACTGAGCTTAAATAGGGTTATTTATGCCATCGCGCACCATTTGGAAGTGGAGAGCAGTTGTTTTGACTATAATTCACGTGTTAGGGTCAAAAACACATTGTGGGTCAAAACATGCTTTTCTCGCTCTGAAAAGCATTTTGCACGCATAAAAACTGGAAAAGTGAATAACTCAGTCCCTTTCAATGCAAACGTGTAACTGAGCTTAAATAGGGTTATTTCTGCCATCGCGCACCATTTGGAAGTGGAGAGCAGTTGTTTTGACTATAATTCACGTGTTAGGGTCAAAAACACATTGTGGGTCAAAACATGCTTTTCTCGCTGTCAGAGCGAGAAAAGCATAAAAACTGGAAAAGTTGATAACTCAGTCCCTTTCAATGCAAACGTGTAACTGAGCTTAAATAGGGTTATTTATGCCATCGCGCACCATTTGGAAGTGGAGAGCAGTTGTTTTGACTATAATTCACGTGTTAGGGTCAAAAACACATTGTGGGTCAAAACATGCTTTTCTCGCTCTGAAAAGCATTTTGCACGCATACAAACTGGAAAAGTTGATAACTCAGTCCCTTTCAATGCAAACGTGTAACTGAGCTTAAATAGGGTTATTTATGCCATCGCGCACCATTTGGAAGTGGAGAACAGTTGTTTTGACTATAATTCACGTGTTAGGGTCAAAAACACATTGTGGGTCAAAACATGCTTTTCTCGCTCTGAAAAGCATTTTGCACGCATAAAAACTGGAAAAGTTGATAACTCAGTCCCTTTCAATGCAAACGTGTAACTGAGCTTAAATAGGGTTATTTATGCCATCGCGCACCATTTGGAAGTGGAGAGCAGTTGTTTTGACTATAATTCACGTGTTAGGGTCAAAAACACATTGTGGGTCAAAACATGCTTTTCTCGCTCTGAAAAGCATTTTGCACGCATAAAAACTGGAAAAGTGAATAACTCAGTCACTTTCAATGCAAACGTGTAACTGAGCTTAAATAGGGTTATTTATGCCATCGCGCACCATTTGGAAGTGGAGAGCAGTTGTTTTGACTATAATTCACGTGTTAGGGTCAAAAACACATTGTGGGTCAAAACATGCTTTTCTCGCTCTGAAAAGCATTTTGCACGCATAAAAACTGGAAAAGTTGATAACTCAGTCCCTTTCAATGCAAACGTGTAACTGAGCTTAAATAGGGTTATTTATGCCATCGCGCACCATTTGGAAGTGGAGAGCAGTTGTTTTGACTATAATTCACGTGTTAGGGTCAAAAACACATTGTGGGTCAAAACATGCTTTTCTCGCTGTGAAAAGCAAAAATGCTTTTCAGAGCGAGAAAAGCATAAAAACTGGAAAAGTTGATAACTCAGTCCCTTTCAATGCAAACGTGTAACTGAGCTTAAATAGGGTTATTTATGCCATCGCGCACCATTTGGAAGTGGAGAGCAGTTGTTTTGACTATAATTCACGTGTTAGGGTCAAAAACACATTGTGGGTCAAAACATGCTTTTCTCGCTCTGAAAAGCATTTTGCACGCATAAAAACTGGAAAAGTGAATAACTCAGTCACTTTCAATGCAAACGTGTAACTGAGCTTAAATAGGGTTATTTATGCCATCGCGCACCATTTGGAAGTGGAGAGCAGTTGTTTTGACTATAATTCACGTGTTAGGGTCAAAAACACATTGTGGGTCAAAACATGCTTTTCTCGCTCTGAAAAGCATTTTGCACGCATAAAAACTGGAAAAGTGAATAACTCAGTCCCTTTCAATGCAAACGTGTAACTGAGCTTAAATAGGGTTATTTCTGCCATCGCGCACCATTTGGAAGTGGAGAGCAGTTGTTTTGACTATAATTCACGTGTTAGGGTCAAAAACACATTGTGGGTCAAAACATGCTTTTCTCGCTGTCAGAGCGAGAAAAGCATAAAAACTGGAAAAGTTGATAACTCAGTCCCTTTCAATGCAAACGTGTAACTGAGCTTAAATAGGGTTATTTATGCCATCGCGCACCATTTGGAAGTGGAGAGCAGTTGTTTTGACTATAATTCACGTGTTAGGGTCAAAAACACATTGTGGGTCAAAACATGCTTTTCTCGCTCTGAAAAGCATTTTGCACGCATAAAAACTGGAAAAGTGAATAACTCAGTCCCTTTCAATGCAAACGTGTAACTGAGCTTAAATAGGGTTATTTCTGCCATCGCGCACCATTTGGAAGTGGAGAGCAGTTGTTTTGACTATAATTCACGTGTTAGGGTCAAAAACACATTGTGGGTCAAAACATGCTTTTCTCGCTGTCAGAGCGAGAAAAGCATAAAAACTGGAAAAGTTGATAACTCAGTCCCTTTCAATGCAAACGTGTAACTGAGCTTAAATAGGGTTATTTATGCCATCGCGCACCATTTGGAAGTGGAGAGCAGTTGTTTTGACTATAATTCACGTGTTAGGGTCAAAAACACATTGTGGGTCAAAACATGCTTTTCTCGCTCTGAAAAGCATTTTGCACGCATACAAACTGGAAAAGTTGATAACTCAGTCCCTTTCAATGCAAACGTGTAACTGAGCTTAAATAGGGTTATTTATGCCATCGCGCACCATTTGGAAGTGGAGAACAGTTGTTTTGACTATAATTCACGTGTTAGGGTCAAAAACACATTGTGGGTCAAAACATGCTTTTCTCGCTCTGAAAAGCATTTTGCACGCATAAAAACTGGAAAAGTTGATAACTCAGTCCCTTTCAATGCAAACGTGTAACTGAGCTTAAATAGGGTTATTTATGCCATCGCGCACCATTTGGAAGTGGAGAGCAGTTGTTTTGACTATAATTCACGTGTTAGGGTCAAAAACACATTGTGGGTCAAAACATGCTTTTCTCGCTGTGAAAAGCAAAAATGCTTTTCAGAGCGAGAAAAGCATAAAAACTGGAAAAGTTGATAACTCAGTCCCTTTCAATGCAAACGTGTAACTGAGCTTAAATAGGGTTATTTATGCCATCGCGCACCATTTGGAAGTGGAGAGCAGTTGTTTTGACTATAATTCACGTGTTAGGGTCAAAAACACATTGTGGGTCAAAACATGCTTTTCTCGCTCTGAAAAGCATTTTGCACGCATAAAAACTGGAAAAGTGAATAACTCAGTCACTTTCAATGCAAACGTGTAACTGAGCTTAAATAGGGTTATTTATGCCATCGCGCACCATTTGGAAGTGGAGAGCAGTTGTTTTGACTATAATTCACGTGTTAGGGTCAAAAACACATTGTGGGTCAAAACATGCTTTTCTCGCTCTGAAAAGCATTTTGCACGCATAAAAACTGGAAAAGTTGATAACTCAGTCCCTTTCAATGCAAACGTGTAACTGAGCTTAAATAGGGTTATTTATGCCATCGCGCACCATTTGGAAGTGGAGAGCAGTTGTTTTGACTATAATTCACGTGTTAGGGTCAAAAACACATTGTGGGTCAAAACATGCTTTTCTCGCTGTGAAAAGCAAAAATGCTTTTCAGAGCGAGAAAAGCATAAAAACTGGAAAAGTTGATAACTCAGTCCCTTTCAATGCAAACGTGTAACTGAGCTTAAATAGGGTTATTTATGCCATCGCGCACCATTTGGAAGTGGAGAGCAGTTGTTTTGACTATAATTCACGTGTTAGGGTCAAAAACACATTGTGGGTCAAAACATGCTTTTCTCGCTCTGAAAAGCATTTTGCACGCATAAAAACTGGAAAAGTGAATAACTCAGTCACTTTCAATGCAAACGTGTAACTGAGCTTAAATAGGGTTATTTATGCCATCGCGCACCATTTGGAAGTGGAGAGCAGTTGTTTTGACTATAATTCACGTGTTAGGGTCAAAAACACATTGTGGGTCAAAACATGCTTTTCTCGCTCTGAAAAGCATTTTGCACGCATAAAAACTGGAAAAGTGAATAACTCAGTCCCTTTCAATGCAAACGTGTAACTGAGCTTAAATAGGGTTATTTCTGCCATCGCGCACCATTTGGAAGTGGAGAGCAGTTGTTTTGACTATAATTCACGTGTTAGGGTCAAAAACACATTGTGGGTCAAAACATGCTTTTCTCGCTGTCAGAGCGAGAAAAGCATAAAAACTGGAAAAGTTGATAACTCAGTCCCTTTCAATGCAAACGTGTAACTGAGCTTAAATAGGGTTATTTATGCCATCGCGCACCATTTGGAAGTGGAGAGCAGTTGTTTTGACTATAATTCACGTGTTAGGGTCAAAAACACATTGTGGGTCAAAACATGCTTTTCTCGCTCTGAAAAGCATTTTGCACGCATAAAAACTGGAAAAGTGAATAACTCAGTCCCTTTCAATGCAAACGTGTAACTGAGCTTAAATAGGGTTATTTCTGCCATCGCGCACCATTTGGAAGTGGAGAGCAGTTGTTTTGACTATAATTCACGTGTTAGGGTCAAAAACACATTGTGGGTCAAAACATGCTTTTCTCGCTGTCAGAGCGAGAAAAGCATAAAAACTGGAAAAGTTGATAACTCAGTCCCTTTCAATGCAAACGTGTAACTGAGCTTAAATAGGGTTATTTATGCCATCGCGCACCATTTGGAAGTGGAGAGCAGTTGTTTTGACTATAATTCACGTGTTAGGGTCAAAAACACATTGTGGGTCAAAACATGCTTTTCTCGCTCTGAAAAGCATTTTGCACGCATACAAACTGGAAAAGTTGATAACTCAGTCCCTTTCAATGCAAACGTGTAACTGAGCTTAAATAGGGTTATTTATGCCATCGCGCACCATTTGGAAGTGGAGAACAGTTGTTTTGACTATAATTCACGTGTTAGGGTCAAAAACACATTGTGGGTCAAAACATGCTTTTCTCGCTCTGAAAAGCATTTTGCACGCATAAAAACTGGAAAAGTTGATAACTCAGTCCCTTTCAATGCAAACGTGTAACTGAGCTTAAATAGGGTTATTTATGCCATCGCGCACCATTTGGAAGTGGAGAGCAGTTGTTTTGACTATAATTCACGTGTTAGGGTCAACAACACATTGTGGGTCAAAACATGCTTTTCTCGCTCTGAAAAGCATTTTGCACGCATAAAAACTGGAAAAGTGAATAACTCAGTCCCTTTCAATGCAAACGTGTAACTGAGCTTAAATAGGGTTATTTCTGCCATCGCGCACCATTTGGAAGTGGAGAGCAGTTGTTTTGACTATAATTCACGTGTTAGGGTCAAAAACACATTGTGGGTCAAAACATGCTTTTCTCGAAGTTAAAAGCAAAAATGCTTTTCAGAGCGAGAAAAGCATAAAAACTGGAAAAGTTGATAACTCAGTCCCTTTCAATGCAAACGTGTAACTGAGCTTAAATAGGGTTATTTATGCCATCGCGCACCATTTGGAAGTGGAGAGCAGTTGTTTTGACTATAATTCACGTGTTAGGGTCAAAAACACATTGTGGGTCAAAACATGCTTTTCTCGCTCTGAAAAGCATTTTGCACGCATAAAAACTGGAAAAGTTGATAACTCAGTCCCTTTCAATGCAAACGTGTAACTGAGCTTAAATAGGGTTATTTATGCCATCGCGCACCATTTGGAAGTGGAGAGCAGTTGTTTTGACTATAATTCACGTGTTAGGGTCAAAAACACATTGTGGGTCAAAACATGCTTTTCTCGCTCTGAAAAGCATTTTGCACGCATAAAAACTGGAAAAGTGAATAACTCAGTCACTTTCAATGCAAACGTGTAACTGAGCTTAAATAGGGTTATTTATGCCATCGCGCACCATTTGGAAGTGGAGAGCAGTTGTTTTGACTATAATTCACGTGTTAGGGTCAAAAACACATTGTGGGTCAAAACATGCTTTTCTCGCTCTGAAAAGCATTTTGCACGCATAAAAACTGGAAAAGTTGATAACTCAGTCCCTTTCAATGCAAACGTGTAACTGAGCTTAAATAGGGTTATTTATGCCATCGCGCACCATTTGGAAGTGGAGAGCAGTTGTTTTGACTATAATTCACGTGTTAGGGTCAAAAACACATTGTGGGTCAAAACATGCTTTTCTCGCTCTGAAAAGCATTTTGCACGCATAAAAACTGGAAAAGTGAATAACTCAGTCACTTTCAATGCAAACGTGTAACTGAGCTTAAATAGGGTTATTTATGCCATCGCGCACCATTTGGAAGTGGAGAGCAGTTGTTTTGACTATAATTCACGTGTTAGGGTCAAAAACACATTGTGGGTCAAAACATGCTTTTCTCGCTCTGAAAAGCATTTTGCACGCATAAAAACTGGAAAAGTGAATAACTCAGTCCCTTTCAATGCAAACGTGTAACTGAGCTTAAATAGGGTTATTTCTGCCATCGCGCACCATTTGGAAGTGGAGAGCAGTTGTTTTGACTATAATTCACGTGTTAGGGTCAAAAACACATTGTGGGTCAAAACATGCTTTTCTCGCTGTCAGAGCGAGAAAAGCATAAAAACTGGAAAAGTTGATAACTCAGTCCCTTTCAATGCAAACGTGTAACTGAGCTTAAATAGGGTTATTTATGCCATCGCGCACCATTTGGAAGTGGAGAGCAGTTGTTTTGACTATAATTCACGTGTTAGGGTCAAAAACACATTGTGGGTCAAAACATGCTTTTCTCGCTCTGAAAAGCATTTTGCACGCATAAAAACTGGAAAAGTGAATAACTCAGTCCCTTTCAATGCAAACGTGTAACTGAGCTTAAATAGGGTTATTTCTGCCATCGCGCACCATTTGGAAGTGGAGAGCAGTTGTTTTGACTATAATTCACGTGTTAGGGTCAAAAACACATTGTGGGTCAAAACATGCTTTTCTCGCTGTCAGAGCGAGAAAAGCATAAAAACTGGAAAAGTTGATAACTCAGTCCCTTTCAATGCAAACGTGTAACTGAGCTTAAATAGGGTTATTTATGCCATCGCGCACCATTTGGAAGTGGAGAGCAGTTGTTTTGACTATAATTCACGTGTTAGGGTCAAAAACACATTGTGGGTCAAAACATGCTTTTCTCGCTCTGAAAAGCATTTTGCACGCATACAAACTGGAAAAGTTGATAACTCAGTCCCTTTCAATGCAAACGTGTAACTGAGCTTAAATAGGGTTATTTATGCCATCGCGCACCATTTGGAAGTGGAGAACAGTTGTTTTGACTATAATTCACGTGTTAGGGTCAAAAACACATTGTGGGTCAAAACATGCTTTTCTCGCTCTGAAAAGCATTTTGCACGCATAAAAACTGGAAAAGTTGATAACTCAGTCCCTTTCAATGCAAACGTGTAACTGAGCTTAAATAGGGTTATTTATGCCATCGCGCACCATTTGGAAGTGGAGAGCAGTTGTTTTGACTATAATTCACGTGTTAGGGTCAAAAACACATTGTGGGTCAAAACATGCTTTTCTCGCTGTGAAAAGCAAAAATGCTTTTCAGAGCGAGAAAAGCATAAAAACTGTGTAGTGAACCTCAGTAGGGGTTGTGAACACAGCCTTTCTTAGCTCCTCCCCCCTGCACCCAGGTGCATTATAAAAAGGGCCAAGATGGCCGAACTCGACCTCTGCTGGTTGCCTACCAGGGTGGTGAGTTGGGTCCCCTCTTTTTAACAGTTTTCAGTTACAATTTTCCCTTTTTATTAATTTGTGTTTCTTGTTTTTAGGATCTCCTGCTGCTGTTCTGTTTTAGTTTTGTTCTGTTTTGGTTTTGTTTTGGTTCTGTTTTGATATTTTCTTTTGTTTGCTTTGGTTAAGTTTGCGTTGTGTTATTTCCCGTTTTCTGTGTCATTGTTTTGACAATTGAGTTGTTGGTTTACTTAACCTTTTGTTTTGTTGTTTGGTTTAGTTTGGTTTTATTCCAGTTTTCTTTATTTAGTGTTTCATCATTTCATCATTATTGTATTAAAATAAACATTATATATATATATATCGTCTCTGCCTCTTTTAGATTTTCGAACCTGTGTCCTTATAATTTCTGTATCGTAATAGTTTAATAGTTTATTGTTTTATTTCCTGGGGTGCAATTCCCCAGGTGGCGTTGTCGGTCCCTCTTTAGTTACCTTCCCTCCCCTTTATATTGAGTTTTTATAGAGTCCCGCCACATTTTGGCGTTGTCGGCAGGGTTATTAGCTTCTCCAGCCCTGGTTCACATGGTTAAAGGTACGGTGTATATCCCCATTGTCAATGTAGGGACCCAGTGTGTTGTACTATACCCTAATACCATTCTAGGTACTGTTAGTGAAGCTTACCTTGCCAACTCACCTGATAACCTTGTGGAGGAGGGAGTAGAAGTTACAGTCTCTTCACAGACTACCAGTTCAGTGCAGGATAAGATCGCTGCAGTTGATTTAACAGCACTCACTCAGGACGAGCAGTGTCAAGTTAGGCTGCTACTGCAGAAATACAGTGGTATCTTTTCAGCCTATGAGGGAGATCTAGGTTGTACTAACCTCATTTCTCACGATATTCCATTACTAGATGACGTGCCAGTGCGCCAGCGATATCGTCGTATCCCACCTTCAGAATATGAGTCGGCAAAAGCCCACATTCGCCAACTTCTGGATGCACAGGTCATCAGAGAAAGTAGTAGCCCCTTTGCCTCTCCCATTGTGCTCGTGAGAAAGAAAGACGGCAGCCTTCGGTTGTGTGTGGACTACCGGCTTTTGAACAGCAAGACTCGCAAGGATGCGTTCCCCTTGCCCCGTATTGAAGAATCCCTTGATGCATTATCAGGGGCCCACTGGTTCTCCACATTGGACCTGGCTGCTGGGTACCATCAAGTACCTGTCACAGAGAGGGACAAGGCAAAGACGGCATTCTGTACCCCTTTTGGGTTGTTCGAGTGGAACCGGATGCCTTTTGGTTTGTGCAATGCCCCAAGCACTTTCCAAAGGTTGATGGAGAGGATCTTTGGGGAACAACATGGTCAATCATTGTTGTTGTATTTGGATGATGTTGTTGTTTTTTCTGCCACTGTGACAGAGCATATTCAACGCATAGATGCCGTGTTGGGCCGCCTACAGCAAGAAGGACTGAAAGCCAAGTTGGAGAAGTGCTCCTTCTTCAGACCAGAGGTGAACTACCTGGGTCACATCATTTCTAGAGAAGGTGTAGCCACTGATCCTGGCAAAATCGAGGCTGTTGCAGGGTGGCCAAGGCCTAACCATGTGTCAGAGCTGCGCTCTTTTCTAGGATTTGCCAGCTATTACAGACGTTTTGTTGAGGGGTTTGCCAAGCTGGCAGCCCCTTTACATCGCCTGGTTGCTCAACTCACTGGCACCAAAGCCCGGAAACCATCAGGTGGAAGCCTCCATGCTGCATGGACAGAGGAGTGTGAGCAGAGCTTCGAGGGGCTGAAGAAAAGGTTGGTGTCAACTCCAGTCCTGGCCTATGCTAACTTTTCATCACCCTTCATCTTGGAGGTTGATGCCAGCTACAACGGACTGGGTGCTGTACTGTCCCAAGAACAGCAGGGTAAGGTCAGACCCATTGCCTATGCAAGCCGTGGTCTTAAACCAACAGAACGCAACATGACAAACTACAGCTCCATGAAATTGGAATTTCTTGCCCTTAAATGGGCTATGACTGAAAAATTCCGGGACTATCTATTGGGACAGAAGTGTGTGGTGTATACAGACAATAATCCCCTCAGCCACCTGTCCACAGCCAAGCTGGGTGCTACCGAGCACCGTTGGGCCGCACAGTTGGCGTCCTTTGACTTTTCCATCAAATACAGGTCCGGTCAAAGCAACAAGAATGCAGATGCACTTTCCAGGCAACATCCACCAAGCATTCAAACATCCGAGTATGTAGCTCCAGGCACATCAGTCCCGGAATTGCTACAACAGGTTGTTGTGGAGAATCGAGTGACCCAGGCTACTGTTTCAGCTTTCCCTTGCTACTCTCCCCCTGACTTGCATGGTTTACAGGAAGCTGATCCAGTAATCCGAGAGTTCCTGACGTTTTGGACCAGAAAGAGGGCCCCGGATGCAGCTGAACGACGGCAGGCTTCCAAAGAAGTCCTGGTGCTGATCAAACAGTGGGACCGGCTAGTGGAGCAAGGAGGGGTGCTCTATCGTCGTGTCACCATCCCTAGAGGAGATGAAGTGCTCCAGTTAGTACTCCCTACATCGCTCAAGACCCAGATACTTCAACAGTTGCACAATGAACATGGGCACCAAGGTGCTGAGCGAACAACAGAGCTGGTCCGTCTGCGGTGCTATTGGCCAGGGATGCACCACGACATCAAGCAATGGTGTCGAGAATGTGAACGCTGCCAGGTATCCAAACACACTCAACCTACTGCCTGTGCTTATATGGGTCACTTGCTTGCTTCACGTCCAAACCAGATCCTGGCCATCGACTTCACCATCCTGGAGCCTTCGAAGAGCGGGGCAGAGAACATCCTGGTCATGACCGATGTCTTTTCGAAGTATACACAAGCCATCCCAACCCACGACCAGCGGGCATCCACAGTGGCCAGAGTATTGGTTAATGAGTGGTTCTGCAGGTTCGGTGTGCCTGGTCGCCTCCACTCTGACCAGGGCAGGAACTTTGAAAGCAACCTCATCCAGCAGCTCTGCCAGATGTATGGCATTGAGAAGAGCCGCACCACGCCCTACCATCCAGCTGGAAATGGCCAGTGTGAGAGGTTCAACCGCACCTTACACAACCTTCTCCGCACTCTGCCCACCACCAAGAAGAGAGACTGGTCCAGCTACCTGCCCCAAGTGACCTTTGCATACAATACAACAGCACATCAGTCGACTGGTGAGTCTCCGTTTTTCCTGATGTTTGGCCAAGACCCACAATTACCTGTTGATTTTCTGTTAGGCAGAGTACAGGAACCTGTACCTGGCCACCCCCATGATTGGATCGTGGAACACCAGACACGGCTACGTCATGCTTTTGAGAGTACAACCAGGCACCTGGAAGCTGCGGCTGCCCGGCGGAAGGAACACTATGACAAGCATGTTCGTGATGTCCCGCTGCAAGAAGGTCAGCTGGTCCTCCTCAAAGACACCAGCGTAAGGGGCCGTCACAAAATTCAAGACATCTGGAGCTCAACAGTGTATAAAGTACTGAAGGCCCCTGGAATGGGAGGGTCTGTGTATACTGTGGCTCCGGTGCGTAACCCCCAGCAGGTAAAGCACGTTCATCGTTCTCTCATAAAAGGCAAAGTGGATTGTGCTGCTAATTGTCCCCCCAGTGAACCCCCTGAACAGATGGGATCCATCTCAGCAGATGAGTCATCGTTTGGTAGTGACTGGGCCGTAGTGACCTCGGAACCCATGGCTGTCCCAAGAAACCACATACCAGCGCGGCCTGTCACCATCACCCTCTCACCAAACCAAACTGATGCTGTTGCTACCTCTCAGCCAAGCGAAGGCCCAGTGTATTCAACAACTAGCACTGAAATTCCAAGCACCAGTGAGGCCTCCCTGAGAAGAACTACCCGTCCGAACGCAGGCAGACACCCAAACCTTCACCACCTTCCTCAGGTTGCTGGGAGTAGTGCTATTGGGGCTAGTAACTCTCTGATGCCTGTGTTTAGTGGCTGTGCGGTGTTTAGGCCATGGCAATAAATGTAAATCGTCGGGCCGACGATTAAAAAAAACATGGGGTAGATTGTAGTGAACCTCAGTAGGGGTTGTGAACACAGCCTTTCTTAGCTCCTCCCCCCTGCACCCAGGTGCATTATAAAAAGGGCCAAGATGGCCGAACTCGACCTCTGCTGGTTGCCTACCAGGGTGGTGAGTTGGGTCCCCTCTTTTTAACAGTTTTCAGTTACAATTTTCCCTTTTTATTAATTTGTGTTTCTTGTTTTTAGGATCTCCTGCTGCTGTTCTGTTTTAGTTTTGTTCTGTTTTGGTTTTGTTTTGGTTCTGTTTTGATATTTTCTTTTGTTTGCTTTGGTTAAGTTTGCGTTGTGTTATTTCCCGTTTTCTGTGTCATTGTTTTGACAATTGAGTTGTTGGTTTACTTAACCTTTTGTTTTGTTGTTTGGTTTAGTTTGGTTTTATTCCAGTTTTCTTTATTTAGTGTTTCATCATTTCATCATTATTGTATTAAAATAAACATTATATATATATATATCGTCTCTGCCTCTTTTAGATTTTCGAACCTGTGTCCTTATAATTTCTGTATCGTAATAGTTTAATAGTTTATTGTTTTATTTCCTGGGGTGCAATTCCCCAGGTGGCGTTGTCGGTCCCTCTTTAGTTACCTTCCCTCCCCTTTATATTGAGTTTTTATAGAGTCCCGCCACAACTGGAAAAGTTGATAACTCAGTCCCTTTCAATGCAAACGTGTAACTGAGCTTAAATAGGGTTATTTATGCCATCGCGCACCATTTGGAAGTGGAGAGCAGTTGTTTTGACTATAATTCACGTGTTAGGGTCAAAAACACATTGTGGGTCAAAACATGCTTTTCTCGCTCTGAAAAGCATTTTGCACGCATAAAAACTGGAAAAGTGAATAACTCAGTCACTTTCAATGCAAACGTGTAACTGAGCTTAAATAGGGTTATTTATGCCATCGCGCACCATTTGGAAGTGGAGAGCAGTTGTTTTGACTATAATTCACGTGTTAGGGTCAAAAACACATTGTGGGTCAAAACATGCTTTTCTCGCTCTGAAAAGCATTTTGCACGCATAAAAACTGGAAAAGTTGATAACTCAGTCCCTTTCAATGCAAACGTGTAACTGAGCTTAAATAGGGTTATTTATGCCATCGCGCACCATTTGGAAGTGGAGAGCAGTTGTTTTGACTATAATTCACGTGTTAGGGTCAAAAACACATTGTGGGTCAAAACATGCTTTTCTCGCTGTGAAAAGCAAAAATGCTTTTCAGAGCGAGAAAAGCATAAAAACTGGAAAAGTTGATAACTCAGTCCCTTTCAATGCAAACGTGTAACTGAGCTTAAATAGGGTTATTTATGCCATCGCGCACCATTTGGAAGTGGAGAGCAGTTGTTTTGACTATAATTCACGTGTTAGGGTCAAAAACACATTGTGGGTCAAAACATGCTTTTCTCGCTCTGAAAAGCATTTTGCACGCATAAAAACTGGAAAAGTGAATAACTCAGTCACTTTCAATGCAAACGTGTAACTGAGCTTAAATAGGGTTATTTATGCCATCGCGCACCATTTGGAAGTGGAGAGCAGTTGTTTTGACTATAATTCACGTGTTAGGGTCAAAAACACATTGTGGGTCAAAACATGCTTTTCTCGCTCTGAAAAGCATTTTGCACGCATAAAAACTGGAAAAGTGAATAACTCAGTCCCTTTCAATGCAAACGTGTAACTGAGCTTAAATAGGGTTATTTCTGCCATCGCGCACCATTTGGAAGTGGAGAGCAGTTGTTTTGACTATAATTCACGTGTTAGGGTCAAAAACACATTGTGGGTCAAAACATGCTTTTCTCGCTGTCAGAGCGAGAAAAGCATAAAAACTGGAAAAGTTGATAACTCAGTCCCTTTCAATGCAAACGTGTAACTGAGCTTAAATAGGGTTATTTATGCCATCGCGCACCATTTGGAAGTGGAGAGCAGTTGTTTTGACTATAATTCACGTGTTAGGGTCAAAAACACATTGTGGGTCAAAACATGCTTTTCTCGCTCTGAAAAGCATTTTGCACGCATAAAAACTGGAAAAGTGAATAACTCAGTCCCTTTCAATGCAAACGTGTAACTGAGCTTAAATAGGGTTATTTCTGCCATCGCGCACCATTTGGAAGTGGAGAGCAGTTGTTTTGACTATAATTCACGTGTTAGGGTCAAAAACACATTGTGGGTCAAAACATGCTTTTCTCGCTGTCAGAGCGAGAAAAGCATAAAAACTGGAAAAGTTGATAACTCAGTCCCTTTCAATGCAAACGTGTAACTGAGCTTAAATAGGGTTATTTATGCCATCGCGCACCATTTGGAAGTGGAGAGCAGTTGTTTTGACTATAATTCACGTGTTAGGGTCAAAAACACATTGTGGGTCAAAACATGCTTTTCTCGCTCTGAAAAGCATTTTGCACGCATACAAACTGGAAAAGTTGATAACTCAGTCCCTTTCAATGCAAACGTGTAACTGAGCTTAAATAGGGTTATTTATGCCATCGCGCACCATTTGGAAGTGGAGAACAGTTGTTTTGACTATAATTCACGTGTTAGGGTCAAAAACACATTGTGGGTCAAAACATGCTTTTCTCGCTCTGAAAAGCATTTTGCACGCATAAAAACTGGAAAAGTTGATAACTCAGTCCCTTTCAATGCAAACGTGTAACTGAGCTTAAATAGGGTTATTTATGCCATCGCGCACCATTTGGAAGTGGAGAGCAGTTGTTTTGACTATAATTCACGTGTTAGGGTCAACAACACATTGTGGGTCAAAACATGCTTTTCTCGCTCTGAAAAGCATTTTGCACGCATAAAAACTGGAAAAGTGAATAACTCAGTCCCTTTCAATGCAAACGTGTAACTGAGCTTAAATAGGGTTATTTCTGCCATCGCGCACCATTTGGAAGTGGAGAGCAGTTGTTTTGACTATAATTCACGTGTTAGGGTCAAAAACACATTGTGGGTCAAAACATGCTTTTCTCGAAGTTAAAAGCAAAAATGCTTTTCAGAGCGAGAAAAGCATAAAAACTGGAAAAGTTGATAACTCAGTCCCTTTCAATGCAAACGTGTAACTGAGCTTAAATAGGGTTATTTATGCCATCGCGCACCATTTGGAAGTGGAGAGCAGTTGTTTTGACTATAATTCACGTGTTAGGGTCAAAAACACATTGTGGGTCAAAACATGCTTTTCTCGCTCTGAAAAGCATTTTGCACCCATAAAAACTGGAAAAGTTGATAACTCAGTCCCTTTCAATGCAAACGTGTAACTGAGCTTAAATAGGGTTATTTATGCCATCGCGCACCATTTGGAAGTGGAGAGCAGTTGTTTTGACTATAATTCACGTGTTAGGGTCAAAAACACATTGTGGGTCAAAACATGCTTTTCTCGCTCTGAAAAGCATTTTGCACGCATAAAAACTGGAAAAGTGAATAACTCAGTCACTTTCAATGCAAACGTGTAACTGAGCTTAAATAGGGTTATTTATGCCATCGCGCACCATTTGGAAGTGGAGAGCAGTTGTTTTGACTATAATTCACGTGTTAGGGTCAAAAACACATTGTGGGTCAAAACATGCTTTTCTCGCTCTGAAAAGCATTTTGCACGCATAAAAACTGGAAAAGTGAATAACTCAGTCCCTTTCAATGCAAACGTGTAACTGAGCTTAAATAGGGTTATTTCTGCCATCGCGCACCATTTGGAAGTGGAGAGCAGTTGTTTTGACTATAATTCACGTGTTAGGGTCAAAAACACATTGTGGGTCAAAACATGCTTTTCTCGCTGTCAGAGCGAGAAAAGCATAAAAACTGGAAAAGTTGATAACTCAGTCCCTTTCAATGCAAACGTGTAACTGAGCTTAAATAGGGTTATTTATGCCATCGCGCACCATTTGGAAGTGGAGAGCAGTTGTTTTGACTATAATTCACGTGTTAGGGTCAAAAACACATTGTGGGTCAAAACATGCTTTTCTCGCTCTGAAAAGCATTTTGCACGCATAAAAACTGGAAAAGTGAATAACTCAGTCCCTTTCAATGCAAACGTGTAACTGAGCTTAAATAGGGTTATTTCTGCCATCGCGCACCATTTGGAAGTGGAGAGCAGTTGTTTTGACTATAATTCACGTGTTAGGGTCAAAAACACATTGTGGGTCAAAACATGCTTTTCTCGCTGTCAGAGCGAGAAAAGCATAAAAACTGGAAAAGTTGATAACTCAGTCCCTTTCAATGCAAACGTGTAACTGAGCTTAAATAGGGTTATTTATGCCATCGCGCACCATTTGGAAGTGGAGAGCAGTTGTTTTGACTATAATTCACGTGTTAGGGTCAAAAACACATTGTGGGTCAAAACATGCTTTTCTCGCTCTGAAAAGCATTTTGCACGCATACAAACTGGAAAAGTTGATAACTCAGTCCCTTTCAATGCAAACGTGTAACTGAGCTTAAATAGGGTTATTTATGCCATCGCGCACCATTTGGAAGTGGAGAACAGTTGTTTTGACTATAATTCACGTGTTAGGGTCAAAAACACATTGTGGGTCAAAACATGCTTTTCTCGCTCTGAAAAGCATTTTGCACGCATAAAAACTGGAAAAGTTGATAACTCAGTCCCTTTCAATGCAAACGTGTAACTGAGCTTAAATAGGGTTATTTATGCCATCGCGCACCATTTGGAAGTGGAGAGCAGTTGTTTTGACTATAATTCACGTGTTAGGGTCAACAACACATTGTGGGTCAAAACATGCTTTTCTCGCTCTGAAATGCATTTTGCACGCATAAAAACTGGAAAAGTGAATAACTCAGTCCCTTTCAATGCAAACGTGTAACTGAGCTTAAATAGGGTTATTTCTGCCATCGCGCACCATTTGGAAGTGGAGAGCAGTTGTTTTGACTATAATTCACGTGTTAGGGTCAAAAACACATTGTGGGTCAAAACATGCTTTTCTCGAAGTTAAAAGCAAAAATGCTTTTCAGAGCGAGAAAAGCATAAAAACTGGAAAAGTTGATAACTCAGTCCCTTTCAATGCAAACGTGTAACTGAGCTTAAATAGGGTTATTTATGCCATCGCGCACCATTTGGAAGTGGAGAGCAGTTGTTTTGACTATAATTCACGTGTTAGGGTCAAAAACACATTGTGGGTCAAAACATGCTTTTCTCGCTCTGAAAAGCATTTTGCACGCATAAAAACTGGAAAAGTTGATAACTCAGTCCCTTTCAATGCAAACGTGTAACTGAGCTTAAATAGGGTTATTTATGCCATCGCGCACCATTTGGAAGTGGAGAGCAGTTGTTTTGACTATAATTCACGTGTTAGGGTCAAAAACACATTGTGGGTCAAAACATGCTTTTCTCGCTCTGAAAAGCATTTTGCACGCATAAAAACTGGAAAAGTTGATAACTCAGTCCCTTTCAATGCAAACGTGTAACTGAGCTTAAATAGGGTTATTTATGCCATCGCGCACCATTTGGAAGTGGAGAGCAGTTGTTTTGACTATAATTCACGTGTTAGGGTCAAAAACACATTGTGGGTCAAAACATGCTTTTCTCGCTGTGAAAAGCAAAAATGCTTTTCAGAGCGAGAAAAGCATAAAAACTGGAAAAGTTGATAACTCAGTCCCTTTCAATGCAAACGTGTAACTGAGCTTAAATAGGGTTATTTATGCCATCGCGCACCATTTGGAAGTGGAGAGCAGTTGTTTTGACTATAATTCACGTGTTAGGGTCAAAAACACATTGTGGGTCAAAACATGCTTTTCTCGCTCTGAAAAGCATTTTGCACGCATAAAAACTGGAAAAGTGAATAACTCAGTCACTTTCAATGCAAACGTGTAACTGAGCTTAAATAGGGTTATTTATGCCATCGCGCACCATTTGGAAGTGGAGAGCAGTTGTTTTGACTATAATTCACGTGTTAGGGTCAAAAACACATTGTGGGTCAAAACATGCTTTTCTCGCTCTGAAAAGCATTTTGCACGCATAAAAACTGGAAAAGTTGATAACTCAGTCCCTTTCAATGCAAACGTGTAACTGAGCTTAAATAGGGTTATTTATGCCATCGCGCACCATTTGGAAGTGGAGAGCAGTTGTTTTGACTATAATTCACGTGTTAGGGTCAAAAACACATTGTGGGTCAAAACATGCTTTTCTCGCTGTGAAAAGCAAAAATGCTTTTCAGAGCGAGAAAAGCATAAAAACTGGAAAAGTTGATAACTCAGTCCCTTTCAATGCAAACGTGTAACTGAGCTTAAATAGGGTTATTTATGCCATCGCGCACCATTTGGAAGTGGAGAGCAGTTGTTTTGACTATAATTCACGTGTTAGGGTCAAAAACACATTGTGGGTCAAAACATGCTTTTCTCGCTCTGAAAAGCATTTTGCACGCATAAAAACTGGAAAAGTGAATAACTCAGTCACTTTCAATGCAAACGTGTAACTGAGCTTAAATAGGGTTATTTATGCCATCGCGCACCATTTGGAAGTGGAGAGCAGTTGTTTTGACTATAATTCACGTGTTAGGGTCAAAAACACATTGTGGGTCAAAACATGCTTTTCTCGCTCTGAAAAGCATTTTGCACGCATAAAAACTGGAAAAGTGAATAACTCAGTCCCTTTCAATGCAAACGTGTAACTGAGCTTAAATAGGGTTATTTCTGCCATCGCGCACCATTTGGAAGTGGAGAGCAGTTGTTTTGACTATAATTCACGTGTTAGGGTCAAAAACACATTGTGGGTCAAAACATGCTTTTCTCGCTGTCAGAGCGAGAAAAGCATAAAAACTGGAAAAGTTGATAACTCAGTCCCTTTCAATGCAAACGTGTAACTGAGCTTAAATAGGGTTATTTATGCCATCGCGCACCATTTGGAAGTGGAGAGCAGTTGTTTTGACTATAATTCACGTGTTAGGGTCAAAAACACATTGTGGGTCAAAACATGCTTTTCTCGCTCTGAAAAGCATTTTGCACGCATAAAAACTGGAAAAGTGAATAACTCAGTCCCTTTCAATGCAAACGTGTAACTGAGCTTAAATAGGGTTATTTCTGCCATCGCGCACCATTTGGAAGTGGAGAGCAGTTGTTTTGACTATAATTCACGTGTTAGGGTCAAAAACACATTGTGGGTCAAAACATGCTTTTCTCGCTGTCAGAGCGAGAAAAGCATAAAAACTGGAAAAGTTGATAACTCAGTCCCCTTTCAATGCAAACGTGTAACTGAGCTTAAATAGGGTTATTTATGCCATCGCGCACCATTTGGAAGTGGAGAGCAGTTGTTTTGACTATAATTCACGTGTTAGGGTCAAAAACACATTGTGGGTCAAAACATGCTTTTCTCGCTCTGAAAAGCATTTTGCACGCATACAAACTGGAAAAGTTGATAACTCAGTCCCTTTCAATGCAAACGTGTAACTGAGCTTAAATAGGGTTATTTATGCCATCGCGCACCATTTGGAAGTGGAGAACAGTTGTTTTGACTATAATTCACGTGTTAGGGTCAAAAACACATTGTGGGTCAAAACATGCTTTTCTCGCTCTGAAAAGCATTTTGCACGCATAAAAACTGGAAAAGTTGATAACTCAGTCCCTTTCAATGCAAACGTGTAACTGAGCTTAAATAGGGTTATTTCTGCCATCGCGCACCATTTGGAAGTGGAGAGCAGTTGTTTTGACTATAATTCACGTGTTAGGGTCAAAAACACATTGTGGGTCAAAACATGCTTTTCTCGAAGTTAAAAGCAAAAATGCTTTTCAGAGCGAGAAAAGCATAAAAACTGGAAAAGTTGATAACTCAGTCCCTTTCAATGCAAACGTGTAACTGAGCTTAAATAGGGTTATTTATGCCATCGCGCACCATTTGGAAGTGGAGAGCAGTTGTTTTGACTATAATTCACGTGTTAGGGTCAAAAACACATTGTGGGTCAAAACATGCTTTTCTCGCTCTGAAAAGCATTTTGCACGCATAAAAACTGGAAAAGTTGATAACTCAGTCCCTTTCAATGCAAACGTGTAACTGAGCTTAAATAGGGTTATTTATGCCATCGCGCACCATTTGGAAGTGGAGAGCAGTTGTTTTGACTATAATTCACGTGTTAGGGTCAAAAACACATTGTGGGTCAAAACATGCTTTTCTCGCTCTGAAAAGCATTTTGCACGCATAAAAACTGGAAAAGTGAATAACTCAGTCACTTTCAATGCAAACGTGTAACTGAGCTTAAATAGGGTTATTTATGCCATCGCGCACCATTTGGAAGTGGAGAGCAGTTGTTTTGACTATAATTCACGTGTTAGGGTCAAAAACACATTGTGGGTCAAAACATGCTTTTCTCGCTCTGAAAAGCATTTTGCACGCATAAAAACTGGAAAAGTTGATAACTCAGTCCCTTTCAATGCAAACGTGTAACTGAGCTTAAATAGGGTTATTTCTGCCATCGCGCACCATTTGGAAGTGGAGAGCAGTTGTTTTGACTATAATTCACGTGTTAGGGTCAAAAACACATTGTGGGTCAAAACATGCTTTTCTCGCTGTGAAAAGCAAAAATGCTTTTCAGAGCGAGAAAAGCATAAAAACTGGAAAAGTTGATAACTCAGTCCCTTTCAATGCAAACGTGTAACTGAGCTTAAATAGGGTTATTTATGCCATCGCGCACCATTTGGAAGTGGAGAGCAGTTGTTTTGACTATAATTCACGTGTTAGGGTCAAAAACACATTGTGGGTCAAAACATGCTTTTCTCGCTCTGAAAAGCATTTTGCACGCATAAAAACTGGAAAAGTGAATAACTCAGTCACTTTCAATGCAAACGTGTAACTGAGCTTAAATAGGGTTATTTATGCCATCGCGCACCATTTGGAAGTGGAGAGCAGTTGTTTTGACTATAATTCACGTGTTAGGGTCAAAAACACATTGTGGGTCAAAACATGCTTTTCTCGCTCTGAAAAGCATTTTGCACGCATAAAAACTGGAAAAGTGAATAACTCAGTCCCTTTCAATGCAAACGTGTAACTGAGCTTAAATAGGGTTATTTCTGCCATCGCGCACCATTTGGAAGTGGAGAGCAGTTGTTTTGACTATAATTCACGTGTTAGGGTCAAAAACACATTGTGGGTCAAAACATGCTTTTCTCGCTGTCAGAGCGAGAAAAGCATAAAAACTGGAAAAGTTGATAACTCAGTCCCTTTCAATGCAAACGTGTAACTGAGCTTAAATAGGGTTATTTATGCCATCGCGCACCATTTGGAAGTGGAGAGCAGTTGTTTTGACTATAATTCACGTGTTAGGGTCGAAAACACATTGTGGGTCAAAACATGCTTTTCTCGCTCTGAAAAGCATTTTGCACGCATAAAAACTGGAAAAGTGAATAACTCAGTCCCTTTCAATGCAAACGTGGAACTGAGCTTAAATAGGGTTATTTCTGCCATCGCGCACCATTTGGAAGTGGAGAGCAGTTGTTTTGACTATAATTCACGTGTTAGGGTCAAAAACACATTGTGGGTCAAAACATGCTTTTCTCGCTGTGAAAAGCAAAAATGCTTTTCAGAGCGAGAAAAGCATAAAAACTGGAAAAGTTGATAACTCAGTCCCTTTCAATGCAAACGTGTAACTGAGCTTACATAGGGTTATTTATGCCATCGCGCACCATTTGGAAGTGGAGAGCAGTTGTTTTGACTATAATTCACGTGTTAGGGTCAAAAACACATTGTGGGTCAAAACATGCTTTTCTCGCTCTGAAAAGCATTTTGCACGCATACAAACTGGAAAAGTTGATAACTCAGTCCCTTTCAATGCAAACGTGTAACTGAGCTTAAATAGGGTTATTTATGCCATCGCGCACCATTTGGAAGTGGAGAGCAGTTGTTTTGACTATAATTCACGTGTTAGGGTCAAAAACACATTGTGGGTCAAAACATGCTTTTCTCGCTCTGAAAAGCATTTTGCACGCATAAAAACTGGAAAAGTTGATAACTCAGTCCCTTTCAATGCAAACGTGTAACTGAGCTTAAATAGGGTTATTTATGCCATCGCGCACCATTTGGAAGTGGAGAGCAGTTGTTTTGACTATAATTCACGTGTTAGGGTCAACAACACATTGTGGGTCAAAACATGCTTTTCTCGCTCTGAAAAGCATTTTGCACGCATAAAAACTGGAAAAGTGAATAACTCAGTCCCTTTCAATGCAAACGTGTAACTGAGCTTAAATAGGGTTATTTCTGCCATCGCGCACCATTTGGAAGTGGAGAGCAGTTGTTTTGACTATAATTCACGTGTTAGGGTCAAAAACACATTGTGGGTCAAAACATGCTTTTCTCGCTGTGAAAAGCAAAAATGCTTTTCAGAGCGAGAAAAGCATAAAAACTGGAAAAGTTGATAACTCAGTCCCTTTCAATGCAAACGTGTAACTGAGCTTAAATAGGGTTATTTATGCCATCGCGCACCATTTGGAAGTGGAGAGCAGTTGTTTTGACTATAATTCACGTGTTAGGGTCAAAAACACATTGTGGGTCAAAACATGCTTTTCTCGCTCTGAAAAGCATTTTGCACGCATAAAAACTGGAAAAGTGAATAACTCAGTCACTTTCAATGCAAAAGTGTAACTGAGCTTAAATAGGGTTATTTATGCCATCGCGCACCATTTGGAAGTGGAGAGCAGTTGTTTTGACTATAATTCACGTGTTAGGGTCAAAAACACATTGTGGATCAAAACATGCTTTTCTCGAAGTGAAAAGCAAAAATGCTTTTCAGAGCGAGAAAAGCATAAAAACTGGAAAAGTTGATAACTCAGTCCCTTTCAATGCAAACGTGTAACTGAGCTTAAATAGGGTTATTTATGCCATCGCGCACCATTTGGAAGTGGAGAGCAGTTGTTTTGACTATAATTCACGTGTTAGGGTCAAAAACACATTGTGGGTCAAAACATGCTTTTCTCGCTCTGAAAAGCATTTTGCACGCATAAAAACTGGAAAAGTGAATAACTCAGTCCCTTTCAATGCAAACGTGTAACTGAGCTTAAATAGGGTTATTTATGCCATCGCGCACCATTTGGAAGTGGAGAGCAGTTGTTTTGATTATAATTCACGTGTTAGGGTCAAAAACACATTGTGGGTCAAAACATGCTTTTCTCGCTGTGAAAAGCAAAAATGCTTTTCAGAGCGAGAAAAGCATAAAAACTGGAAAAGTTGATAACTCAGTCCCTTTCAATGCAAACGTGTAACTGAGCTTAAATAGGGTTATTTATGCCATCGCGCACCATTTGGAAGTGGAGAGCAGTTGTTTTGACTATAATTCACGTGTTAGGGTCAAAAACACATTGTGGGTCAAAACATGCTTTTCTCGCTCTGAAAAGCATTTTGCACGCATAAAAACTGGAAAAGTGAATAACTCAGTCACTTTCAATGCAAACGTGTAACTGAGCTTAAATAAGGTTATTTATGCCATCGCGCACCATTTGGAAGTGGAGAGCAGTTGTTTTGACTATAATTCACGTGTTAGGGTCAAAAACACATTGTGGGTCAAAACATGCTTTTCTCGCTCTGAAAAGCATTTTGCACGCATAAAAACTGGAAAAGTTGATAACTCAGTCCCTTTCAATGCAAACGTGTAACTGAGCTTAAATATGGTTATGTATGCCATTGCGCACCATTTGGAAGTGAAGAGAAGTTGTTTTGAGCACAATTCACGTGTCAGGGTCAAAAGCACCTTTTTGGTCAAAAAGTGATTCTCTCGCTCTGAGAAGCACTTTGCACGCATAAAAACTGGAAAAGTGAATAACTCAGTCCCTTTCAATGCAAACGTGTAACTGAGCTTAAATACGGTTATTTGTGCCATCGCGCACCATTTGGAAGTGGAGAGCAGTTGTTTTGACTATAATTCACGTGTTAGGGTCAAAAACACATTGTGGGTCAAAACATGCTTTTCTCGCTGTGAAAAGCAAAAATGCTTTTCAGAGCGAGAAAAGCATAAAAACTGGAAAAGTTGATAACTCAGTCCCTTTCAATGCAAACGTGTAACTGAGCTTAAATAGGGTTATTTATGCCATCGCGCACCATTTGGAAGTGGAGAGCAGTTGTTTTGACTATAATTCACGTGTTAGGGTCAAAAACACATTGTGGGTCAAAACATGCTTTTCTCGCTCTGAAAAGCATTTTGCACGCATAAAAACTGGAAAAGTTGATAACTCAGTCCCTTTCAATGCAAACGTGTAACTGAGCTTAAATAGGGTTATTTATGCCATCGCGCACCATTTGGAAGTGGAGAGCAGTTGTTTTGACTATAATTCACGTGTTAGGGTCAAAAACACATTGTGGGTCAAAACATGCTTTTCTCGCTGTGAAAAGCAAAAATGCTTTTCAGAGCGAGAAAAGCATAAAAACTGGAAAAGTTGATAACTCAGTCCCTTTCAATGCAAACGTGTAACTGAGCTTAAATAGGGTTATTTATGCCATCGCGCACCATTTGGAAGTGGAGAGCAGTTGTTTTGACTATAATTCACGTGTTAGGGTCAAAAACACATTGTGGGTCAAAACATGCTTTTCTCGCTCTGAAAAGCATTTTGCACGCATAAAAACTGGAAAAGTGAATAACTCAGTCCCTTTCAATGCAAACGTGTAACTGAGCTTAAATAGGGTTATTTATGCCATCGCGCACCATTTGGAAGTGGAGAGCAGTTGTTTTGATTATAATTCACGTGTTAGGGTCAAAAACACATTGTGGGTCAAAACATGCTTTTCTCGCTGTGAAAAGCAAAAATGCTTTTCAGAGCGAGAAAAGCATAAAAACTGGAAAAGTTGATAACTCAGTCCCTTTCAATGCAAACGTGTAACTGAGCTTAAATAGGGTTATTTATGCCATCGCGCACCATTTGGAAGTGGAGAGCAGTTGTTTTGACTATAATTCACGTGTTAGGGTCAAAAACACATTGTGGGTCAAAACATGCTTTTCTCGCTCTGAAAAGCATTTTGCACGCATAAAAACTGGAAAAGTGAATAACTCAGTCACTTTCAATGCAAACGTGTAACTGAGCTTAAATAAGGTTATTTATGCCATCGCGCACCATTTGGAAGTGGAGAGCAGTTGTTTTGACTATAATTCACGTGTTAGGGTCAAAAACACATTGTGGGTCAAAACATGCTTTTCTCGCTCTGAAAAGCATTTTGCACGCATAAAAACTGGAAAAGTTGATAACTCAGTCCCTTTCAATGCAAACGTGTAACTGAGCTTAAATATGGTTATGTATGCCATTGTGCACCATTTGGAAGTGAAGAGAAGTTGTTTTGAGCACAATTCACGTGTCAGGGTCAAAAGCACCTTTTTGGTCAAAAAGTGATTCTCTCGCTCTGAGAAGCACTTTGCACGCATAAAAACTGGAAAAGTGAATAACTCAGTCCCTTTCAATGCAAACGTGTAACTGAGCTTAAATACGGTTATTTGTGCCATCGCGCACCATTTGGAAGTGGAGAGCAGTTGTTTTGACTATAATTCACGTGTTAGGGTCAAAAACACATTGTGGGTCAAAACATGCTTTTCTCGCTGTGAAAAGCAAAAATGCTTTTCAGAGCGAGAAAAGCATAAAAACTGGAAAAGTTGATAACTCAGTCCCTTTCAATGCAAACGTGTAACTGAGCTTAAATAGGGTTATTTATGCCATCGCGCACCATTTGGAAGTGGAGAGCAGTTGTTTTGACTATAATTCACGTGTTAGGGTCAAAAACACATTGTGGGTCAAAACATGCTTTTCTCGCTCTGAAAAGCATTTTGCACGCATAAAAACTGGAAAAGTTGATAACTCAGTCCCTTTCAATGCAAACGTGTAACTGAGCTTAAATAGGGTTATTTATGCCATCGCGCACCATTTGGAAGTGGAGAGCAGTTGTTTTGACTATAATTCACGTGTTAGGGTCAAAAACACATTGTGGGTCAAAACATGCTTTTCTCGCTGTGAAAAGCAAAAATGCTTTTCAGAGCGAGAAAAGCATAAAAACTGGAAAAGTTGATAACTCAGTCCCTTTCAATGCAAACGTGTAACTGAGCTTAAATAGGGTTATTTATGCCATCGCGCACCATTTGGAAGTGGAGAGCAGTTGTTTTGACTATAATTCACGTGTTAGGGTCAAAAACACATTGTGGGTCAAAACATGCTTTTCTCGCTCTGAAAAGCATTTTGCACGCATAAAAACTGGAAAAGTGAATAACTCAGTCCCTTTCAATGCAAACGTGTAACTGAGCTTAAATAGGGTTATTTCTGCCATCGCGCACCATTTGGAAGTGGAGAGCAGTTGTTTTGACTATAATTCACGTGTTAGGGTCAAAAACACATTGTGGGTCAAAACATGCTTTTCTCGAAGTGAAAAGCAAAAATGCTTTTCAGAGCGAGAAAAGCATAAAAACTGGAAAAGTTGATAACTCAGTCCCTTTCAATGCAAACGTGTAACTGAGCTTAAATAGGGTTATTTATGCCATCGCGCACCATTTGGAAGTGGAGAGCAGTTGTTTTGACTATAATTCACGTGTTAGGGTCAAAAACACATTGTGGGTCAAAACATGCTTTTCTCGCTCTGAAAAGCATTTTGCACGCATAAAAACTGGAAAAGTTGATAACTCAGTCCCTTTCAATGCAAACGTGTAACTGAGCTTAAATAGGGTTATTTATGCCATCGCGCACCATTTGGAAGTGGAGAGCAGTTGTTTTGACTATAATTCACGTGTTAGGGTCAAAAACACATTGTGGGTCAAAACATGCTTTTCTCGCTCTGAAAAGCATTTTGCACGCATAAAAACTGGAAAAGTGAATAACTCAGTCACTTTCAATGCAAACGTGTAACTGAGCTTAAATAGGGTTATTTATGCCATCGCGCACCATTTGGAAGTGGAGAGCAGTTGTTTTGACTATAATTCACGTGTTAGGGTCAAAAACACATTGTGGGTCAAAACATGCTTTTCTCGCTCTGAAAAGCATTTTGCACGCATAAAAACTGGAAAAGTTGATAACTCAGTCCCTTTCAATGCAAACGTGTAACTGAGCTTAAATAGGGTTATTTATGCCATCGCGCACCATTTGGAAGTGGAGAGCAGTTGTTTTGACTATAATTCACGTGTTAGGGTCAAAAACACATTGTGGGTCAAAACATGCTTTTCTCGCTCTGAAAAGCATTTTGCACGCATAAAAACTGGAAAAGTTGATAACTCAGTCCCTTTCAATGCAAACGTGTAACTGAGCTTAAATAGGGTTATTTATGCCATCGCGCACCATTTGGAAGTGGAGAGCAGTTGTTTTGACTATAATTCACGTGTTAGGGTCAAAAACACATTGTGGGTCAAAACATGCTTTTCTCGCTGTGAAAAGCAAAAATGCTTTTCAGAGCGAGAAAAGCATAAAAACTGGAAAAGTTGATAACTCAGTCCCTTTCAATGCAAACGTGTAACTGAGCTTAAATAGGGTTATTTATGCCGTCGCGCACCATTTGGAAGTGGAGAGCAGTTGTTTTGACTATAATTCACGTGTTAGGGTCAAAAACACATTGTGGGTCAAAACATGCTTTTCTCGCTCTGAAAAGCATTTTGCACGCATAAAAACTGGAAAAGTGAATAACTCAGTCCCTTTCAATGCAAACGTGTAACTGAGCTTAAATAGGGTTATTTATGCCATCGCGCACCATTTGGAAGTGGAGAGCAGTTGTTTTGACTATAATTCACGTGTTAGGGTCAAAAACACATTGTGGGTCAAAACATGCTTTTCTCGCTGTCAGAGCGAGAAAAGCATAAAAACTGGAAAAGTTGATAACTCAGTCCCTTTCAATGCAAACGTGTAACTGAGCTTAAATAGGGTTATTTATGCCATCGCGCACCATTTGGAAGTGGAGAGCAGTTGTTTTGACTATAATTCACGTGTTAGGGTCAAAAACACATTGTGGGTCAAAACATGCTTTTCTCGCTCTGAAAAGCATTTTGCACGCATACAAACTGGAAAAGTTGATAACTCAGTCCCTTTCAATGCAAACGTGTAACTGAGCTTAAATAGGGTTATTTATGCCATCGCGCACCATTTGGAAGTGGAGAGCAGTTGTTTTGACTATAATTCACGTGTTAGGGTCAAAAACACATTGTGGGTCAAAACATGCTTTTCTCGCTCTGAAAAGCATTTTGCACGCATAAAAACTGGAAAAGTTGATAACTCAGTCCCTTTCAATGCAAACGTGTAACTGAGCTTAAATAGGGTTATTTATGCCATCGCGCACCATTTGGAAGTGGAGAGCAGTTGTTTTGACTATAATTCACGTGTTAGGGTCAACAACACATTGTGGGTCAAAACATGCTTTTCTCGCTCTGAAAAGCATTTTGCACGCATAAAAACTGGAAAAGTGAATAACTCAGTCCCTTTCAATGCAAACGTGTAACTGAGCTTAAATAGGGTTATTTCTGCCATCGCGCACCATTTGGAAGTGGAGAGCAGTTGTTTTGACTATAATTCACGTGTTAGGGTCAAAAACACATTGTGGGTCAAAACATGCTTTTCTCGAAGTTAAAAGCAAAAATGCTTTTCAGAGCGAGAAAAGCATAAAAACTGGAAAAGTTGATAACTCAGTCCCTTTCAATGCAAACGTGTAACTGAGCTTAAATAGGGTTATTTATGCCATCGCGCACCATTTGGAAGTGGAGAGCAGTTGTTTTGACTATAATTCACGTGTTAGGGTCAAAAACACATTGTGGGTCAAAACATGCTTTTCTCGCTCTGAAAAGCATTTTGCACGCATAAAAACTGGAAAAGTTGATAACTCAGTCCCTTTCAATGCAAACGTGTAACTGAGCTTAAATAGGGTTATTTATGCCATCGCGCACCATTTGGAAGTGGAGAGCAGTTGTTTTGACTATAATTCACGTGTTAGGGTCAAAAACACATTGTGGGTCAAAACATGCTTTTCTCGCTCTGAAAAGCATTTTGCACGCATAAAAACTGGAAAAGTGAATAACTCAGTCACTTTCAATGCAAACGTGTAACTGAGCTTAAATAGGGTTATTTATGCCATCGCGCACCATTTGGAAGTGGAGAGCAGTTGTTTTGACTATAATTCACGTGTTAGGGTCAAAAACACATTGTGGGTCAAAACATGCTTTTCTCGCTCTGAAAAGCATTTTGCACGCATAAAAACTGGAAAAGTTGATAACTCAGTCCCTTTCAATGCAAACGTGTAACTGAGCTTAAATAGGGTTATTTATGCCATCGCGCACCATTTGGAAGTGGAGAGCAGTTGTTTTGACTATAATTCACGTGTTAGGGTCAAAAACACATTGTGGGTCAAAACATGCTTTTCTCGCTCTGAAAAGCATTTTGCACGCATAAAAACTGGAAAAGTGAATAACTCAGTCACTTTCAATGCAAACGTGTAACTGAGCTTAAATAGGGTTATTTATGCCATCGCGCACCATTTGGAAGTGGAGAGCAGTTGTTTTGACTATAATTCACGTGTTAGGGTCAAAAACACATTGTGGGTCAAAACATGCTTTTCTCGCTCTGAAAAGCATTTTGCACGCATAAAAACTGGAAAAGTGAATAACTCAGTCCCTTTCAATGCAAACGTGTAACTGAGCTTAAATAGGGTTATTTCTGCCATCGCGCACCATTTGGAAGTGGAGAGCAGTTGTTTTGACTATAATTCACGTGTTAGGGTCAAAAACACATTGTGGGTCAAAACATGCTTTTCTCGCTGTCAGAGCGAGAAAAGCATAAAAACTGGAAAAGTTGATAACTCAGTCCCTTTCAATGCAAACGTGTAACTGAGCTTAAATAGGGTTATTTATGCCATCGCGCACCATTTGGAAGTGGAGAGCAGTTGTTTTGACTATAATTCACGTGTTAGGGTCAAAAACACATTGTGGGTCAAAACATGCTTTTCTCGCTCTGAAAAGCATTTTGCACGCATAAAAACTGGAAAAGTGAATAACTCAGTCCCTTTCAATGCAAACGTGTAACTGAGCTTAAATAGGGTTATTTCTGCCATCGCGCACCATTTGGAAGTGGAGAGCAGTTGTTTTGACTATAATTCACGTGTTAGGGTCAAAAACACATTGTGGGTCAAAACATGCTTTTCTCGCTGTGAAAAGCAAAAATGCTTTTCAGAGCGAGAAAAGCATAAAAACTGGAAAAGTTGATAACTCAGTCCCTTTCAATGCAAACGTGTAACTGAGCTTAAATAGGGTTATTTATGCCATCGCGCACCATTTGGAAGTGGAGAGCAGTTGTTTTGACTATAATTCACGTGTTAGGGTCAAAAACACATTGTGGGTCAAAACATGCTTTTCTCGCTCTGAAAAGCATTTTGCACGCATACAAACTGGAAAAGTTGATAACTCAGTCCCTTTCAATGCAAACGTGTAACTGAGCTTAAATAGGGTTATTTATGCCATCGCGCACCATTTGGAAGTGGAGAGCAGTTGTTTTGACTATAATTCACGTGTTAGGGTCAAAAACACATTGTGGGTCAAAACATGCTTTTCTCGCTCTGAAAAGCATTTTGCACGCATAAAAACTGGAAAAGTTGATAACTCAGTCCCTTTCAATGCAAACGTGTAACTGAGCTTAAATAGGGTTATTTATGCCATCGCGCACCATTTGGAAGTGGAGAGCAGTTGTTTTGACTATAATTCACGTGTTAGGGTCAACAACACATTGTGGGTCAAAACATGCTTTTCTCGCTCTGAAAAGCATTTTGCACGCATAAAAACTGGAAAAGTGAATAACTCAGTCCCTTTCAATGCAAACGTGTAACTGAGCTTAAATAGGGTTATTTCTGCCATCGCGCACCATTTGGAAGTGGAGAGCAGTTGTTTTGACTATAATTCACGTGTTAGGGTCAAAAACACATTGTGGGTCAAAACATGCTTTTCTCGCTGTGAAAAGCAAAAATGCTTTTCAGAGCGAGAAAAGCATAAAAACTGGAAAAGTTGATAACTCAGTCCCTTTCAATGCAAACGTGTAACTGAGCTTAAATAGGGTTATTTATGCCATCGCGCACCATTTGGAAGTGGAGAGCAGTTGTTTTGACTATAATTCACGTGTTAGGGTCAAAAACACATTGTGGGTCAAAACATGCTTTTCTCGCTCTGAAAAGCATTTTACACGCATAAAAACTGGAAAAGTGAATAACTCAGTCACTTTCAATGCAAACGTGTAACTGAGCTTAAATAGGGTTATTTATGCCATCGCGCACCATTTGGAAGTGGAGAGCAGTTGTTTTGACTATAATTCACGTGTTAGGGTCAAAAACACATTGTGGATCAAAACATGCTTTTCTCGAAGTGAAAAGCAAAAATGCTTTTCAGAGCGAGAAAAGCATAAAAACTGGAAAAGTTGATAACTCAGTCCCTTTCAATGCAAACGTGTAACTGAGCTTAAATAGGGTTATTTATGCCATCGCGCACCATTTGGAAGTGGAGAGCAGTTGTTTTGACTATAATTCACGTGTTAGGGTCAAAAACACATTGTGGGTCAAAACATGCTTTTCTCGCTCTGAAAAGCATTTTGCACGCATAAAAACTGGAAAAGTGAATAACTCAGTCCCTTTCAATGCAAACGTGTAACTGAGCTTAAATAGGGTTATTTATGCCATCGCGCACCATTTGGAAGTGGAGAGCAGTTGTTTTGATTATAATTCACGTGTTAGGGTCAAAAACACATTGTGGGTCAAAACATGCTTTTCTCGCTGTGAAAAGCAAAAATGCTTTTCAGAGCGAGAAAAGCATAAAAACTGGAAAAGTTGATAACTCAGTCCCTTTCAATGCAAACGTGTAACTGAGCTTAAATAGGGTTATTTATGCCATCGCGCACCATTTGGAAGTGGAGAGCAGTTGTTTTGACTATAATTCACGTGTTAGGGTCAAAAACACATTGTGGGTCAAAACATGCTTTTCTCGCTCTGAAAAGCATTTTGCACGCATAAAAACTGGAAAAGTGAATAACTCAGTCACTTTCAATGCAAACGTGTAACTGAGCTTAAATAAGGTTATTTATGCCATCGCGCACCATTTGGAAGTGGAGAGCAGTTGTTTTGACTATAATTCACGTGTTAGGGTCAAAAACACATTGTGGGTCAAAACATGCTTTTCTCGCTGTGAAAAGCAAAAATGCTTTTCAGAGCGAGAAAAGCATAAAAACTGGAAAAGTTGATAACTCAGTCCCTTTCAATGCAAACGTGTAACTGAGCTTAAATAGGGTTATTTATGCCATCGCGCACCATTTGGAAGTGGAGAGCAGTTGTTTTGACTATAATTCACGTGTTAGGGTCAAAAACACATTGTGGGTCAAAACATGCTTTTCTCGCTCTGAAAAGCATTTTGCACGCATAAAAACTGGAAAAGTGAATAACTCAGTCCCTTTCAATGCAAACGTGTAACTGAGCTTAAATAGGGTTATTTCTGCCATCGCGCACCATTTGGAAGTGGAGAGCAGTTGTTTTGACTATAATTCACGTGTTAGGGTCAAAAACACATTGTGGGTCAAAACATGCTTTTCTCGAAGTGAAAAGCAAAAATGCTTTTCAGAGCGAGAAAAGCATAAAAACTGGAAAAGTTGATAACTCAGTCCCTTTCAATGCAAACGTGTAACTGAGCTTAAATAGGGTTATATATGCCATCGCGCACCATTTGGAAGTGGAGAGCAGTTGTTTTGACTATAATTCACGTGTTAGGGTCAAAAACACATTGTGGGTCAAAACATGCTTTT
This sequence comes from Micromesistius poutassou, assembly GCF_964030765.1. Lineage (NCBI taxonomy): Eukaryota > Metazoa > Chordata > Actinopteri > Gadiformes > Gadidae > Micromesistius > Micromesistius poutassou. Next base: position 65,373 of record NW_028179170.1, on the reverse strand, counting down.
CTCGCTCTGAAAAGCATTTTGCACGCATAAAAACTGGAAAAGTGAATAACTCAGTCACTTTCAATGCAAACGTGTAACTGAGCTTAAATAGGGTTATTTATGCCATCGCGCACCATTTGGAAGTGGAGAGCAGTTGTTTTGACTATAATTCTCGTGTTAGGGTCAAAAACACATTGTGGGTCAAAACATGCTTTTCTCGCTCTGAAAAGCATTTTGCACGCATAAAAACTGGAAAAGTTGATAACTCAGTCCCTTTCAATGCAAACGTGTAACTGAGCTTAAATAGGGTTATTTATGCCATCGCGCACCATTTGGAAGTGGAGAGCAGTTGTTTTGACTATAATTCACGTGTTAGGGTCAAAAACACATTGTGGGTCAAAACATGCTTTTCTCGCTGTGAAAAGCAAAAATGCTTTTCAGAGCGAGAAAAGCATAAAAACTGGAAAAGTTGATAACTCAGTCCCTTTCAATGCAAACGTGTAACTGAGCTTAAATAGGGTTATTTATGCCGTCGCGCACCATTTGGAAGTGGAGAGCAGTTGTTTTGACTATAATTCACGTGTTAGGGTCAAAAACACATTGTGGGTCAAAACATGCTTTTCTCGCTGTGAAAAGCAAAAATGCTTTTCAGAGCGAGAAAAGCATAAAAACTGGAAAAGTTGATAACTCAGTCCCTTTCAATGCAAACGTGTAACTGAGCTAATAGGGTTATTTATGCCGTCGCGCACCATTTGGAAGTGGAGAGCAGTTGTTTTGACTATAATTCACGTGTTAGGGTCAAAAACACATTGTGGGTCAAAACATGCTTTTCTCGCTCTGAAAAGCATTTTGCACGCATAAAAACTGGAAAAGTGAATAACTCAGTCCCTTTCAATGCAAACGTGTAACTGAGCTTAAATAGGGTTATTTATGCCATCGCGCACCATTTGGAAGTGGAGAGCAGTTGTTTTGACTATAATTCACGTGTTAGGGTCAAAAACACATTGTGGGTCAAAACATGCTTTTCTCGCTGTCAGAGCGAGAAAAGCATAAAAACTGGAAAAGTTGATAACTCAGTCCCTTTCAATGCAAACGTGTAACTGAGCTTAAATAGGGTTATTTATGCCATCGCGCACCATTTGGAAGTGGAGAGCAGTTGTTTTGACTATAATTCACGTGTTAGGGTCAAAAACACATTGTGGGTCAAAACATGCTTTTCTCGCTCTGAAAAGCATTTTGCACGCATACAAACTGGAAAAGTTGATAACTCAGTCCCTTTCAATGCAAACGTGTAACTGAGCTTAAATAGGGTTATTTATGCCATCGCGCACCATTTGGAAGTGGAGAGCAGTTGTTTTGACTATAATTCACGTGTTAGGGTCAAAAACACATTGTGGGTCAAAACATGCTTTTCTCGCTCTGAAAAGCATTTTGCACGCATAAAAACTGGAAAAGTGAATAACTCAGTCCCTTTCAATGCAAACGTGTAACTGAGCTTAAATAGGGTTATTTCTGCCATCGCGCACCATTTGGAAGTGGAGAGCAGTTGTTTTGACTATAATTCACGTGTTAGGGTCAAAAACACATTGTGGGTCAAAACATGCTTTTCTCGAAGTTAAAAGCAAAAATGCTTTTCAGAGCGAGAAAAGCATAAAAACTGGAAAAGTTGATAACTCAGTCCCTTTCAATGCAAACGTGTAACTGAGCTTAAATAGGGTTATTTCTGCCATCGCGCACCATTTGGAAGTGGAGAGCAGTTGTTTTGACTATAATTCACGTGTTAGGGTCAAAAACACATTGTGGGTCAAAACATGCTTTTCTCGCTCTGAAAAGCATTTTGCACGCATAAAAACTGGAAAAGTTGATAACTCAGTCCCTTTCAATGCAAACGTGTAACTGAGCTTAAATAGGGTTATTTATGCCATCGCGCACCATTTGGAAGTGGAGAGCAGTTGTTTTGACTATAATTCACGTGTTAGGGTCAAAAACACATTGTGGGTCAAAACATGCTTTTCTCGCTCTGAAAAGCATTTTGCACGCATAAAAACTGGAAAAGTGAATAACTCAGTCACTTTCAATGCAAACGTGTAACTGAGCTTAAATAGGGTTATTTATGCCATCGCGCACCATTTGGAAGTGGAGAGCAGTTGTTTTGACTATAATTCACGTGTTAGGGTCAAAAACACATTGTGGGTCAAAACATGCTTTTCTCGCTCTGAAAAGCATTTTGCACGCATAAAAACTGGAAAAGTTGATAACTCAGTCCCTTTCAATGCAAACGTGTAACTGAGCTTAAATAGGGTTATTTATGCCATCGCGCACCATTTGGAAGTGGAGAGCAGTTGTTTTGACTATAATTCACGTGTTAGGGTCAAAAACACATTGTGGGTCAAAACATGCTTTTCTCGCTCTGAAAAGCATTTTGCACGCATAAAAACTGGAAAAGTGAATAACTCAGTCACTTTCAATGCAAACGTGTAACTGAGCTTAAATAGGGTTATTTATGCCATCGCGCACCATTTGGAAGTGGAGAGCAGTTGTTTTGACTATAATTCACGTGTTAGGGTCAAAAACACATTGTGGGTCAAAACATGCTTTTCTCGCTCTGAAAAGCATTTTGCACGCATAAAAACTGGAAAAGTGAATAACTCAGTCCCTTTCAATGCAAACGTGTAACTGAGCTTAAATAGGGTTATTTCTGCCATCGCGCACCATTTGGAAGTGGAGAGCAGTTGTTTTGACTATAATTCACGTGTTAGGGTCAAAAACACATTGTGGGTCAAAACATGCTTTTCTCGCTGTCAGAGCGAGAAAAGCATAAAAACTGGAAAAGTTGATAACTCAGTCCCTTTCAATGCAAACGTGTAACTGAGCTTAAATAGGGTTATTTCTGCCATCGCGCACCATTTGGAAGTGGAGAGCAGTTGTTTTGACTATAATTCACGTGTTAGGGTCAAAAACACATTGTGGGTCAAAACATGCTTTTCTCGAAGTGAAAAGCAAAAATGCTTTTCAGAGCGAGAAAAGCATAAAAACTGGAAAAGTTGATAACTCAGTCCCTTTCAATGCAAACGTGTAACTGAGCTTAAATAGGGTTATTTATGCCATCGCGCACCATTTGGAAGTGGAGAGCAGTTGTTTTGACTATAATTCACGTGTTAGGGTCAAAAACACATTGTGGGTCAAAACATGCTTTTCTCGCTCTGAAAAGCATTTTGCACGCATAAAAACTGGAAAAGTGAATAACTCAGTCACTTTCAATGCAAACGTGTAACTGAGCTTAAATAGGGTTATTTATGCCATCGCGCACCATTTGGAAGTGGAGAGCAGTTGTTTTGACTATAATTCTCGTGTTAGGGTCAAAAACACATTGTGGGTCAAAACATGCTTTTCTCGCTCTGAAAAGCATTTTGCACGCATAAAAACTGGAAAAGTTGATAACTCAGTCCCTTTCAATGCAAACGTGTAACTGAGCTTAAATAGGGTTATTTATGCCATCGCGCACCATTTGGAAGTGGAGAGCAGTTGTTTTGACTATAATTCACGTGTTAGGGTCAAAAACACATTGTGGGTCAAAACATGCTTTTCTCGCTGTGAAAAGCAAAAATGCTTTTCAGAGCGAGAAAAGCATAAAAACTGGAAAAGTTGATAACTCAGTCCCTTTCAATGCAAACGTGTAACTGAGCTTAAATAGGGTTATTTATGCCGTCGCGCACCATTTGGAAGTGGAGAGCAGTTGTTTTGACTATAATTCACGTGTTAGGGTCAAAAACACATTGTGGGTCAAAACATGCTTTTCTCGCTGTGAAAAGCAAAAATGCTTTTCAGAGCGAGAAAAGCATAAAAACTGGAAAAGTTGATAACTCAGTCCCTTTCAATGCAAACGTGTAACTGAGCTAATAGGGTTATTTATGCCGTCGCGCACCATTTGGAAGTGGAGAGCAGTTGTTTTGACTATAATTCACGTGTTAGGGTCAAAAACACATTGTGGGTCAAAACATGCTTTTCTCGCTCTGAAAAGCATTTTGCACGCATAAAAACTGGAAAAGTGAATAACTCAGTCCCTTTCAATGCAAACGTGTAACTGAGCTTAAATAGGGTTATTTATGCCATCGCGCACCATTTGGAAGTGGAGAGCAGTTGTTTTGACTATAATTCACGTGTTAGGGTCAAAAACACATTGTGGGTCAAAACATGCTTTTCTCGCTGTCAGAGCGAGAAAAGCATAAAAACTGGAAAAGTTGATAACTCAGTCCCTTTCAATGCAAACGTGTAACTGAGCTTAAATAGGGTTATTTATGCCATCGCGCACCATTTGGAAGTGGAGAGCAGTTGTTTTGACTATAATTCACGTGTTAGGGTCAAAAACACATTGTGGGTCAAAACATGCTTTTCTCGCTCTGAAAAGCATTTTGCACGCATACAAACTGGAAAAGTTGATAACTCAGTCCCTTTCAATGCAAACGTGTAACTGAGCTTAAATAGGGTTATTTATGCCATCGCGCACCATTTGGAAGTGGAGAGCAGTTGTTTTGACTATAATTCACGTGTTAGGGTCAAAAACACATTGTGGGTCAAAACATGCTTTTCTCGCTCTGAAAAGCATTTTGCACGCATAAAAACTGGAAAAGTTGATAACTCAGTCCCTTTCAAAGCAAACGTGTAACTGAGCTTAAATAGGGTTATTTATGCCATCGCGCACCATTTGGAAGTGGAGAGCAGTTGTTTTGACTATAATTCACGTGTTAGGGTCAACAACACATTGTGGGTCAAAACATGCTTTTCTCGCTCTGAAAAGCATTTTGCACGCATAAAAACTGGAAAAGTGAATAACTCAGTCCCTTTCAATGCAAACGTGTAACTGAGCTTAAATAGGGTTATTTCTGCCATCGCGCACCATTTGGAAGTGGAGAGCAGTTGTTTTGACTATAATTCACGTGTTAGGGTCAAAAACACATTGTGGGTCAAAACATGCTTTTCTCGAAGTTAAAAGCAAAAATGCTTTTCAGAGCGAGAAAAGCATAAAAACTGGAAAAGTTGATAACTCAGTCCCTTTCAATGCAAACGTGTAACTGAGCTTAAATAGGGTTATTTCTGCCATCGCGCACCATTTGGAAGTGGAGAGCAGTTGTTTTGACTATAATTCACGTGTTAGGGTCAAAAACACATTGTGGGTCAAAACATGCTTTTCTCGCTCTGAAAAGCATTTTGCACGCATAAAAACTGGAAAAGTTGATAACTCAGTCCCTTTCAATGCAAACGTGTAACTGAGCTTAAATAGGGTTATTTATGCCATCGCGCACCATTTGGAAGTGGAGAGCAGTTGTTTTGACTATAATTCACGTGTTAGGGTCAAAAACACATTGTGGGTCAAAACATGCTTTTCTCGCTCTGAAAAGCATTTTGCACGCATAAAAACTGGAAAAGTGAATAACTCAGTCACTTTCAATGCAAACGTGTAACTGAGCTTAAATAGGGTTATTTATGCCATCGCGCACCATTTGGAAGTGGAGAGCAGTTGTTTTGACTATAATTCACGTGTTAGGGTCAAAAACACATTGTGGGTCAAAACATGCTTTTCTCGCTCTGAAAAGCATTTTGCACGCATAAAAACTGGAAAAGTTGATAACTCAGTCCCTTTCAATGCAAACGTGTAACTGAGCTTAAATAGGGTTATTTATGCCATCGCGCACCATTTGGAAGTGGAGAGCAGTTGTTTTGACTATAATTCACGTGTTAGGGTCAAAAACACATTGTGGGTCAAAACATGCTTTTCTCGCTCTGAAAAGCATTTTGCACGCATAAAAACTGGAAAAGTGAATAACTCAGTCACTTTCAATGCAAACGTGTAACTGAGCTTAAATAGGGTTATTTATGCCATCGCGCACCATTTGGAAGTGGAGAGCAGTTGTTTTGACTATAATTCACGTGTTAGGGTCAAAAACACATTGTGGGTCAAAACATGCTTTTCTCGCTCTGAAAAGCATTTTGCACGCATAAAAACTGGAAAAGTGAATAACTCAGTCCCTTTCAATGCAAACGTGTAACTGAGCTTAAATAGGGTTATTTCTGCCATCGCGCACCATTTGGAAGTGGAGAGCAGTTGTTTTGACTATAATTCACGTGTTAGGGTCAAAAACACATTGTGGGTCAAAACATGCTTTTCTCGCTGTCAGAGCGAGAAAAGCATAAAAACTGGAAAAGTTGATAACTCAGTCCCTTTCAATGCAAACGTGTAACTGAGCTTAAATAGGGTTATTTATGCCATCGCGCACCATTTGGAAGTGGAGAGCAGTTGTTTTGACTATAATTCACGTGTTAGGGTCAAAAACACATTGTGGGTCAAAACATGCTTTTCTCGCTCTGAAAAGCATTTTGCACGCATAAAAACTGGAAAAGTGAATAACTCAGTCCCTTTCAATGCAAACGTGTAACTGAGCTTAAATAGGGTTATTTCTGCCATCGCGCACCATTTGGAAGTGGAGAGCAGTTGTTTTGACTATAATTCACGTGTTAGGGTCAAAAACACATTGTGGGTCAAAACATGCTTTTCTCGCTGTGAAAAGCAAAAATGCTTTTCAGAGCGAGAAAAGCATAAAAACTGGAAAAGTTGATAACTCAGTCCCTTTCAATGCAAACGTGTAACTGAGCTTACATAGGGTTATTTATGCCATCGCGCACCATTTGGAAGTGGAGAGCAGTTGTTTTGACTATAATTCACGTGTTAGGGTCAAAAACACATTGTGGGTCAAAACATGCTTTTCTCGCTCTGAAAAGCATTTTGCACGCATACAAACTGGAAAAGTTGATAACTCAGTCCCTTTCAATGCAAACGTGTAACTGAGCTTAAATAGGGTTATTTATGCCATCGCGCACCATTTGGAAGTGGAGAGCAGTTGTTTTGACTATAATTCACGTGTTAGGGTCAAAAACACATTGTGGGTCAAAACATGCTTTTCTCGCTCTGAAAAGCATTTTGCACGCATAAAAACTGGAAAAGTTGATAACTCAGTCCCTTTCAATGCAAACGTGTAACTGAGCTTAAATAGGGTTATTTATGCCATCGCGCACCATTTGGAAGTGGAGAGCAGTTGTTTTGACTATAATTCACGTGTTAGGGTCAACAACACATTGTGGGTCAAAACATGCTTTTCTCGCTCTGAAAAGCATTTTGCACGCATAAAAACTGGAAAAGTGAATAACTCAGTCCCTTTCAATGCAAACGTGTAACTGAGCTTAAATAGGGTTATTTCTGCCATCGCGCACCATTTGGAAGTGGAGAGCAGTTGTTTTGACTATAATTCACGTGTTAGGGTCAAAAACACATTGTGGGTCAAAACATGCTTTTCTCGCTGTGAAAAGCAAAAATGCTTTTCAGAGCGAGAAAAGCATAAAAACTGGAAAAGTTGATAACTCAGTCCCTTTCAATGCAAACGTGTAACTGAGCTTAAATAGGGTTATTTATGCCATCGCGCACCATTTGGAAGTGGAGAGCAGTTGTTTTGACTATAATTCACGTGTTAGGGTCAAAAACACATTGTGGGTCAAAACATGCTTTTCTCGCTCTGAAAAGCATTTTGCACGCATAAAAACTGGAAAAGTGAATAACTCAGTCACTTTCAATGCAAACGTGTAACTGAGCTTAAATAGGGTTATTTATGCCATCGCGCACCATTTGGAAGTGGAGAGCAGTTGTTTTGACTATAATTCACGTGTTAGGGTCAAAAACACATTGTGGATCAAAACATGCTTTTCTCGAAGTGAAAAGCAAAAATGCTTTTCAGAGCGAGAAAAGCATAAAAACTGGAAAAGTTGATAACTCAGTCCCTTTCAATGCAAACGTGTAACTGAGCTTAAATAGGGTTATTTATGCCATCGCGCACCATTTGGAAGTGGAGAGCAGTTGTTTTGACTATAATTCACGTGTTAGGGTCAAAAACACATTGTGGGTCAAAACATGCTTTTCTCGCTCTGAAAAGCATTTTGCACGCATAAAAACTGGAAAAGTGAATAACTCAGTCCCTTTCAATGCAAACGTGTAACTGAGCTTAAATAGGGTTATTTATGCCATCGCGCACCATTTGGAAGTGGAGAGCAGTTGTTTTGATTATAATTCACGTGTTAGGGTCAAAAACACATTGTGGGTCAAAACATGCTTTTCTCGCTGTGAAAAGCAAAAATGCTTTTCAGAGCGAGAAAAGCATAAAAACTGGAAAAGTTGATAACTCAGTCCCTTTCAATGCAAACGTGTAACTGAGCTTAAATAGGGTTATTTATGCCATCGCACACCATTTGGAAGTGGAGAGCAGTTGTTTTGACTATAATTCACGTGTTAGGGTCAAAAACACATTGTGGGTCAAAACATGCTTTTCTCGCTCTGAAAAGCATTTTGCACGCATAAAAACTGGAAAAGTGAATAACTCAGTCACTTTCAATGCAAACGTGTAACTGAGCTTAAATAAGGTTATTTATGCCATCGCGCACCATTTGGAAGTGGAGAGCAGTTGTTTTGACTATAATTCACGTGTTAGGGTCAAAAACACATTGTGGGTCAAAACATGCTTTTCTCGCTGTGAAAAGCAAAAATGCTTTTCAGAGCGAGAAAAGCATAAAAACTGGAAAAGTTGATAACTCAGTCCCTTTCAATGCAAACGTGTAACTGAGCTTAAATAGGGTTATTTATGCCATCGCGCACCATTTGGAAGTGGAGAGCAGTTGTTTTGACTATAATTCACGTGTTAGGGTCAAAAACACATTGTGGGTCAAAACATGCTTTTCTCGCTCTGAAAAGCATTTTGCACGCATAAAAACTGGAAAAGTGAATAACTCAGTCCCTTTCAATGCAAACGTGTAACTGAGCTTAAATAGGGTTATTTCTGCCATCGCGCACCATTTGGAAGTGGAGAGCAGTTGTTTTGACTATAATTCACGTGTTAGGGTCAAAAACACATTGTGGGTCAAAACATGCTTTTCTCGAAGTGAAAAGCAAAAATGCTTTTCAGAGCGAGAAAAGCATAAAAACTGGAAAAGTTGATAACTCAGTCCCTTTCAATGCAAACGTGTAACTGAGCTTAAATAGGGTTATTTATGCCATCGCGCACCATTTGGAAGTGGAGAGCAGTTGTTTTGACTATAATTCACGTGTTAGGGTCAAAAACACATTGTGGGTCAAAACATGCTTTTCTCGCTCTGAAAAGCATTTTGCACGCATAAAAACTGGAAAAGTTGATAACTCAGTCCCTTTCAATGCAAACGTGTAACTGAGCTTAAATAGGGTTATTTATGCCATCGCGCACCATTTGGAAGTGGAGAGCAGTTGTTTTGACTATAATTCACGTGTTAGGGTCAAAAACACATTGTGGGTCAAAACATGCTTTTCTCGCTCTGAAAAGCATTTTGCACGCATAAAAACTGGAAAAGTGAATAACTCAGTCACTTTCAATGCAAACGTGTAACTGAGCTTAAATAGGGTTATTTATGCCATCGCGCACCATTTGGAAGTGGAGAGCAGTTGTTTTGACTATAATTCACGTGTTAGGGTCAAAAACACATTGTGGGTCAAAACATGCTTTTCTCGCTCTGAAAAGCATTTTGCACGCATAAAAACTGGAAAAGTTGATAACTCAGTCCCTTTCAATGCAAACGTGTAACTGAGCTTAAATAGGGTTATTTATGCCATCGCGCACCATTTGGAAGTGGAGAGCAGTTGTTTTGACTATAATTCACGTGTTAGGGTCAAAAACACATTGTGGGTCAAAACATGCTTTTCTCGCTCTGAAAAGCATTTTGCACGCATAAAAACTGGAAAAGTGAATAACTCAGTCACTTTCAATGCAAACGTGTAACTGAGCTTAAATAGGGTTATTTATGCCATCGCGCACCATTTGGAAGTGGAGAGCAGTTGTTTTGACTATAATTCACGTGTTAGGGTCAAAAACACATTGTGGGTCAAAACATGCTTTTCTCGCTCTGAAAAGCATTTTGCACGCATAAAAACTGGAAAAGTGAATAACTCAGTCCCTTTCAATGCAAACGTGTAACTGAGCTTAAATACGGTTATTTCTGCCATCGCGCACCATTTGGAAGTGGAGAGCAGTTGTTTTGACTATAATTCACGTGTTAGGGTCAAAAACACATTGTGGGTCAAAACATGCTTTTCTCGCTGTCAGAGCGAGAAAAGCATAAAAACTGGAAAAGTTGATAACTCAGTCCCTTTCAATGCAAACGTGTAACTGAGCTTAAATAGGGTTATTTATGCCATCGCGCACCATTTGGAAGTGGAGAGCAGTTGTTTTGACTATAATTCACGTGTTAGGGTCAAAAACACATTGTGGGTCAAAACATGCTTTTCTCGCTCTGAAAAGCATTTTGCACGCATAAAAACTGGAAAAGTGAATAACTCAGTCCCTTTCAATGCAAACGTGTAACTGAGCTTAAATAGGGTTATTTCTGCCATCGCGCACCATTTGGAAGTGGAGAGCAGTTGTTTTGACTATAATTCACGTGTTAGGGTCAAAAACACATTGTGGGTCAAAACATGGTTTTCTCGCTGTGAAAAGCAAAAATGCTTTTCAGAGCGAGAAAAGCATAAAAACTGGAAAAGTTGATAACTCAGTCCCTTTCAATGCAAACGTGTAACTGAGCTTAAATAGGGTTATTTATGCCATCGCGCACCATTTGGAAGTGGAGAGCAGTTGTTTTGACTATAATTCACGTGTTAGGGTCAAAAACACATTGTGGGTCAAAACATGCTTTTCTCGCTCTGAAAAGCATTTTGCACGCATAAAAACTGGAAAAGTGAATAACTCAGTCACTTTCAATGCAAACGTGTAACTGAGCTTAAATAGGGTTATTTATGCCATCGCGCACCATTTGGAAGTGGAGAGCAGTTGTTTTGACTATAATTCACGTGTTAGGGTCAAAGACACATTGTGGATCAAAACATGCTTTTCTCGAAGTGAAAAGCAAAAATGCTTTTCAGAGCGAGAAAAGCATAAAAACTGGAAAAGTTGATAACTCAGTCCCTTTCAATGCAAACGTGTAACTGAGCTTAAATAGGGTTATTTATGCCATCGCGCACCATTTGGAAGTGGAGAGCAGTTGTTTTGACTATAATTCACGTGTTAGGGTCAAAAACACATTGTGGGTCAAAACATGCTTTTCTCGCTCTGAAAAGCATTTTGCACGCATAAAAACTGGAAAAGTTGATAACTCAGTCCCTTTCAATGCAAACGTGTAACTGAGCTTAAATAGGGTTATTTATGCCATCGCGCACCATTTGGAAGTGGAGAGCAGTTGTTTTGACTATAATTCACGTGTTAGGGTCAAAAACACATTGTGGGTCAAAACATGCTTTTCTCGCTGTGAAAAGCAAAAATGCTTTTCAGAGCGAGAAAAGCATAAAAACTGGAAAAGTTGATAACTCAGTCCCTTTCAATGCAAACGTGTAACTGAGCTTAAATAGGGTTATTTATGCCATCGCGCACCATTTGGAAGTGGAGAGCAGTTGTTTTGACTATAATTCACGTGTTAGGGTCAAAAACACATTGTGGGTCAAAACATGCTTTTCTCGCTCTGAAAAGCATTTTGCACGCATAAAAACTGGAAAAGTGAATAACTCAGTCCCTTTCAATGCAAACGTGTAACTGAGCTTAAATAGGGTTATTTATGCCATCGCGCACCATTTGGAAGTGGAGAGCAGTTGTTTTGATTATAATTCACGTGTTAGGGTCAAAAACACATTGTGGGTCAAAACATGCTTTTCTCGCTGTGAAAAGCAAAAATGCTTTTCAGAGCGAGAAAAGCATAAAAACTGGAAAAGTTGATAACTCAGTCCCTTTCAATGCAAACGTGTAACTGAGCTTAAATAGGGTTATTTATGCCATCGCGCACCATTTGGAAGTGGAGAGCAGTTGTTTTGACTATAATTCACGTGTTAGGGTCAAAAACACATTGTGGGTCAAAACATGCTTTTCTCGCTCTGAAAAGCATTTTGCACGCATAAAAACTGGAAAAGTGAATAACTCAGTCCCTTTCAATGCAAACGTGTAACTGAGCTTAAATAGGGTTATTTATGCCATCGCGCACCATTTGGAAGTGGAGAGCAGTTGTTTTGATTATAATTCACGTGTTAGGGTCAAAAACACATTGTGGGTCAAAACATGCTTTTCTCGCTGTGAAAAGCAAAAATGCTTTTCAGAGCGAGAAAAGCATAAAAACTGGAAAAGTTGATAACTCAGTCCCTTTCAATGCAAACGTGTAACTGAGCTTAAATAGGGTTATTTATGCCATCGCGCACCATTTGGAAGTGGAGAGCAGTTGTTTTGACTATAATTCACGTGTTAGGGTCAAAAACACATTGTGGGTCAAAACATGCTTTTCTCGCTCTGAAAAGCATTTTGCACGCATAAAAACTGGAAAAGTTGATAACTCAGTCCCTTTCAATGCAAACGTGTAACTGAGCTTAAATAGGGTTATTTATGCCATCGCGCACCATTTGGAAGTGGAGAGCAGTTGTTTTGACTATAATTCACGTGTTAGGGTCAAAAACACATTGTGGGTCAAAACATGCTTTTCTCGCTCTGAAAAGCATTTTGCACGCATAAAAACTGGAAAAGTGAATAACTCAGTCACTTTCAATGCAAACGTGTAACTGAGCTTAAATAGGGTTATTTATGCCATCGCGCACCATTTGGAAGTGGAGAGCAGTTGTTTTGACTATAATTCACGTGTTAGGGTCAAAAACACATTGTGGGTCAAAACATGCTTTTCTCGCTCTGAAAAGCATTTTGCACGCATAAAAACTGGAAAAGTTGATAACTCAGTCCCTTTCAATGCAAACGTGTAACTGAGCTTAAATAGGGTTATTTATGCCATCGCGCACCATTTGGAAGTGGAGAGCAGTTGTTTTGACTATAATTCACGTGTTAGGGTCAAAAACACATTGTGGGTCAAAACATGCTTTTCTCGCTCTGAAAAGCATTTTGCACGCATAAAAACTGGAAAAGTGAATAACTCAGTCACTTTCAATGCAAACGTGTAACTGAGCTTAAATAGGGTTATTTATGCCATCGCGCACCATTTGGAAGTGGAGAGCAGTTGTTTTGACTATAATTCACGTGTTAGGGTCAAAAACACATTGTGGGTCAAAACATGCTTTTCTCGCTCTGAAAAGCATTTTGCACGCATAAAAACTGGAAAAGTGAATAACTCAGTCCCTTTCAATGCAAACGTGTAACTGAGCTTAAATAGGGTTATTTCTGCCATCGCGCACCATTTGGAAGTGGAGAGCAGTTGTTTTGACTATAATTCACGTGTTAGGGTCAAAAACACATTGTGGGTCAAAACATGCTTTTCTCGCTGTCAGAGCGAGAAAAGCATAAAAACTGGAAAAGTTGATAACTCAGTCCCTTTCAATGCAAACGTGTAACTGAGCTTAAATAGGGTTATTTATGCCATCGCGCACCATTTGGAAGTGGAGAGCAGTTGTTTTGACTATAATTCACGTGTTAGGGTCAAAAACACATTGTGGGTCAAAACATGCTTTTCTCGCTCTGAAAAGCATTTTGCACGCATAAAAACTGGAAAAGTGAATAACTCAGTCCCTTTCAATGCAAACGTGTAACTGAGCTTAAATAGGGTTATTTCTGCCATCGCGCACCATTTGGAAGTGGAGAGCAGTTGTTTTGACTATAATTCACGTGTTAGGGTCAAAAACACATTGTGGGTCAAAACATGGTTTTCTCGCTGTGAAAAGCAAAAATGCTTTTCAGAGCGAGAAAAGCATAAAAACTGGAAAAGTTGATAACTCAGTCCCTTTCAATGCAAACGTGTAACTGAGCTTAAATAGGGTTATTTATGCCATCGCGCACCATTTGGAAGTGGAGAGCAGTTGTTTTGACTATAATTCACGTGTTAGGGTCAAAAACACATTGTGGGTCAAAACATGCTTTTCTCGCTCTGAAAAGCATTTTGCACGCATAAAAACTGGAAAAGTGAATAACTCAGTCACTTTCAATGCAAACGTGTAACTGAGCTTAAATAGGGTTATTTATGCCATCGCGCACCATTTGGAAGTGGAGAGCAGTTGTTTTGACTATAATTCACGTGTTAGGGTCAAAGACACATTGTGGATCAAAACATGCTTTTCTCGAAGTGAAAAGCAAAAATGCTTTTCAGAGCGAGAAAAGCATAAAAACTGGAAAAGTTGATAACTCAGTCCCTTTCAATGCAAACGTGTAACTGAGCTTAAATAGGGTTATTTATGCCATCGCGCACCATTTGGAAGTGGAGAGCAGTTGTTTTGACTATAATTCACGTGTTAGGGTCAAAAACACATTGTGGGTCAAAACATGCTTTTCTCGCTCTGAAAAGCATTTTGCACGCATAAAAACTGGAAAAGTTGATAACTCAGTCCCTTTCAATGCAAACGTGTAACTGAGCTTAAATAGGGTTATTTATGCCATCGCGCACCATTTGGAAGTGGAGAGCAGTTGTTTTGACTATAATTCACGTGTTAGGGTCAAAAACACATTGTGGGTCAAAACATGCTTTTCTCGCTGTGAAAAGCAAAAATGCTTTTCAGAGCGAGAAAAGCATAAAAACTGGAAAAGTTGATAACTCAGTCCCTTTCAATGCAAACGTGTAACTGAGCTTAAATAGGGTTATTTATGCCATCGCGCACCATTTGGAAGTGGAGAGCAGTTGTTTTGACTATAATTCACGTGTTAGGGTCAAAAACACATTGTGGGTCAAAACATGCTTTTCTCGCTCTGAAAAGCATTTTGCACGCATAAAAACTGGAAAAGTGAATAACTCAGTCCCTTTCAATGCAAACGTGTAACTGAGCTTAAATAGGGTTATTTATGCCATCGCGCACCATTTGGAAGTGGAGAGCAGTTGTTTTGATTATAATTCACGTGTTAGGGTCAAAAACACATTGTGGGTCAAAACATGCTTTTCTCGCTGTGAAAAGCAAAAATGCTTTTCAGAGCGAGAAAAGCATAAAAACTGGAAAAGTTGATAACTCAGTCCCTTTCAATGCAAACGTGTAACTGAGCTTAAATAGGGTTATTTATGCCATCGCGCACCATTTGGAAGTGGAGAGCAGTTGTTTTGACTATAATTCACGTGTTAGGGTCAAAAACACATTGTGGGTCAAAACATGCTTTTCTCGCTCTGAAAAGCATTTTGCACGCATAAAAACTGGAAAAGTGAATAACTCAGTCACTTTCAATGCAAACGTGTAACTGAGCTTAAATAAGGTTATTTATGCCATCGCGCACCATTTGGAAGTGGAGAGCAGTTGTTTTGAATATAATTCACGTGTTAGGGTCAAAAACACATTGTGGGTCAAAACATGCTATTCTCGCTCTGAAAAGCATTTTGCACGCATAAAAACTGGAAAAGTTGATAACTCAGTCCCTTTCAATGCAAACGTGTAACTGAGCTTAAATATGGTTATGTATGCCATTGCGCACCATTTGGAAGTGAAGAGAAGTTGTTTTGAGCACAATTCACGTGTCAGGGTCAAAAGCACCTTTTTGGTCAAAAAGTGATTCTCTCGCTCTGAGAAGCACTTTGCACGCATAAAAACTGGAAAAGTGAATAACTCAGTCCCTTTCAATGCAAACGTGTAACTGAGCTTAAATACGGTTATTTGTGCCATCGCGCACCATTTGGAAGTGGAGAGCAGTTGTTTTGACTATAATTCACGTGTTAGGGTCAAAAACACATTGTGGGTCAAAACATGCTTTTCTCGCTGTGAAAAGCAAAAATGCTTTTCAGAGCGAGAAAAGCATAAAAACTGGAAAAGTTGATAACTCAGTCCCTTTCAATGCAAACGTGTAACTGAGCTTAAATAGGGTTATTTATGCCATCGCGCACCATTTGGAAGTGGAGAGCAGTTGTTTTGACTATAATTCACGTGTTAGGGTCAAAAACACATTGTGGGTCAAAACATGCTTTTCTCGCTCTGAAAAGCATTTTGCACGCATAAAAACTGGAAAAGTTGATAACTCAGTCCCTTTCAATGCAAACGTGTAACTGAGCTTAAATAGGGTTATTTATGCCATCGCGCACCATTTGGAAGTGGAGAGCAGTTGTTTTGACTATAATTCACGTGTTAGGGTCAAAAACACATTGTGGGTCAAAACATGCTTTTCTCGCTGTGAAAAGCAAAAATGCTTTTCAGAGCGAGAAAAGCATAAAAACTGGAAAAGTTGATAACTCAGTCCCTTTCAATGCAAACGTGTAACTGAGCTTAAATAGGGTTATTTATGCCATCGCGCACCATTTGGAAGTGGAGAGCAGTTGTTTTGACTATAATTCACGTGTTAGGGTCAAAAACACATTGTGGGTCAAAACATGCTTTTCTCGCTCTGAAAAGCATTTTGCACGCATAAAAACTGGAAAAGTGAATAACTCAGTCACTTTCAATGTAAACGTGTAACTGAGCTTAAATAAGGTTATTTATGCCATCGCGCACCATTTGGAAGTGGAGAGCAGTTGTTTTGACTATAATTCACGTGTTAGGGTCAAAAACACATTGTGGGTCAAAACATGCTTTTCTCGAAGTGAAAAGCAAAAATGCTTTTCAGAGCGAGAAAAGCATAAAAACTGGAAAAGTTGATAACTCAGTCCCTTTCAATGCAAACGTGTAACTGAGCTTAAATAGGGTTATTTATGCCATCGCGCACCATTTGGAAGTGGAGAGCAGTTGTTTTGACTATAATTCACGTGTTAGGGTCAAAAACACATTGTGGGTCAAAACATGCTTTTCTCGCTCTGAAAAGCATTTTGCACGCATAAAAACTGGAAAAGTTGATAACTCAGTCCCTTTCAATGCAAACGTGTAACTGAGCTTAAATAGGGTTATTTATGCCATCGCGCACCATTTGGAAGTGGAGAGCAGTTGTTTTGACTATAATTCACGTGTTAGGGTCAAAAACACATTGTGGGTCAAAACATGCTTTTCTCGCTCTGAAAAGCATTTTGCACGCATAAAAACTGGAAAAGTGAATAACTCAGTCCCTTTCAATGCAAACGTGTAACTGAGCTTAAATAGGGTTATTTCTGCCATCGCGCACCATTTGGAAGTGGAGAGCAGTTGTTTTGACTATAATTCACGTGTTAGGGTCAAAAACACATTGTGGGTCAAAACATGCTTTTCTCGCTCTGAAAAGCATTTTGCACGCATAAAAACTGGAAAAGTTGATAACTCAGTCCCTTTCAATGCAAACGTGTAACTGAGCTTAAATAGGGTTATTTATGCCATCGCGCACCATTTGGAAGTGGAGAGCAGTTGTTTTGACTATAATTCACGTGTTAGGGTCAAAAACACATTGTGGGTCAAAACATGCTTTTCTCGCTCTGAAAAGCATTTTGCACGCATAAAAACTGGAAAAGTGAATAACTCAGTCACTTTCAATGCAAACGTGTAACTGAGCTTAAATAGGGTTATTTATGCCATCGCGCACCATTTGGAAGTGGAGAGCAGTTGTTTTGACTATAATTCACGTGCTAGGGTCAAAAACACATTGTGGGTCAAAACATGCTTTTCTCGCTCTGAAAAGCATTTTGCACGCATAAAAACTGGAAAGGTTGATAACTCAGTCCCTTTCAATGCAAACGTGTAACTGAGCTTAAATAGGGTTATTTATGCCATCGCGCACCATTTGGAAGTGGAGAGCAGTTGTTTTGACTATAATTCACGTGTTAGGGTCAAAAACACATTGTGGGTCAAAACATGCTTTTCTCGCTGTGAAAAGCAAAAATGCTTTTCAGAGCGAGAAAAGCATAAAAACTGGAAAAGTTGATAACTCAGTCCCTTTCAATGCAAACGTGTAACTGAGCTTAAATAGGGTTATTTATGCCATCGCGCACCATTTGGAAGTGGAGAGCAGTTGTTTTGACTATAATTCACGTGTTAGGGTCAAAAACACATTGTGGGTCAAAACATGCTTTTCTCGCTCTGAAAAGCATTTTGCACGCATAAAAACTGGAAAAGTGAATAACTCAGTCACTTTCAATGCAAACGTGTAACTGAGCTTAAATAGGGTTATTTATGCCATCGCGCACCATTTGGAAGTGGAGAGCAGTTGTTTTGACTATAATTCACGTGTTAGGGTCAAAAACACAATGTGGGTCAAAACATGCTTTTCTCGCTCTGAAAAGCATTTTGCACGCATAAAAACTGGAAAAGTGAATAACTCAGTCCCTTTCAATGCAAACGTGTAACTGAGCTTAAATAGGGTTATTTCTGCCATCGCGCACCATTTGGAAGTGGAGAGCAGTTGTTTTGACTATAATTCACGTGTTAGGGTCAAAAACACATTGTGGGGAAAAACATGCTTTTCTCGCTGTCAGAGCGAGAAAAGCATAAAAACTGGAAAAGTTGATAACTCAGTCCCTTTCAATGCAAACGTGTAACTGAGCTTAAATAGGGTTATTTATGCCATCGCGCACCATTTGGAAGTGGAGAGCAGTTGTTTTGACTATAATTCACGTGTTAGGGTCAAAAACACATTGTGGGTCAAAACATGCTTTTCTCGCTCTGAAAAGCATTTTGCACGCATAAAAACTGGAAAAGTGAATAACTCAGTCCCTTTCAATGCAAACGTGTAACTGAGCTTAAATAGGGTTATTTCTGCCATCGCGCACCATTTGGAAGTGGAGAGCAGTTGTTTTGACTATAATTCACGTGTTAGGGTCAAAAACACATTGTGGGTCAAAACATGCTTTTCTCGCTGTGAAAAGCAAAAATGCTTTTCAGAGCGAGAAAAGCATAAAAACTGGAAAAGTTGATAACTCAGTCCCTTTCAATGCAAACGTGTAACTGAGCTTAAATAGGGTTATTTATGCCATCGCGCACCATTTGGAAGTGGAGAGCAGTTGTTTTGACTATAATTCACGTGTTAGGGTCAAAAACACATTGTGGGTCAAAACATGCTTTTCTCGCTCTGAAAA
The DNA here is from genome assembly GCF_964030765.1 of Micromesistius poutassou. Classification (NCBI taxonomy): domain Eukaryota; kingdom Metazoa; phylum Chordata; class Actinopteri; order Gadiformes; family Gadidae; genus Micromesistius; species Micromesistius poutassou. The sequence goes on along the minus strand of NW_028179170.1, from coordinate 46,428 downwards.
GCATTTTGCACGCATAAAAACTGGAAAAGTTGATAACTCAGTCCCTTTCAATGCAAACGTGTAACTGAGCTTAAATAGGGTTATTTATGCCATTGCGCACCATTTGGAAGTGGAGAGCAGTTGTTTTGACTATAATTCACGTGTTAGGGTCAACAACACATCGTGGGTCAAAACATGCTTTTCTCGCTCTGAAAAGCATTTTGCACGCATAAAAACTGGAAAAGTGAATAACTCAGTCCCTTTCAATGCAAACGTGTAACTGAGCTTAAATAGGGTTATTTCTGCCATCGCGCACCATTTGGAAGTGGAGAGCAGTTGTTTTGACTATAATTCACGTGTTAGGGTCAAAAACACATTGTGGGTCAAAACATGCTTTTCTCGCTGTGAAAAGCAAAAATGCTTTTCAGAGCGAGAAAAGCATAAAAACTGGAAAAGTTGATAACTCAGTCCCTTTCAATGCAAACGTGTAACTGAGCTTAAATAGGGTTATTTATGCCATCGCGCACCATTTGGAAGTGGAGAGCAGTTGTTTTGACTATAATTCACGTGTTAGGGTCAAAAACACATTGTGGGTCAAAACATGCTTTTCTCGCTCTGAAAAGCATTTTGCACGCATAAAAACTGGAAAAGTTGATAACTCAGTCCCTTTCAATGCAAACGTGTAACTGAGCTTAAATAGGGTTATTTATGCCATCGCGCACCATTTGGAAGTGGAGAGCAGTTGTTTTGACTATAATTCACGTGTTAGGGTCAAAAACACATTGTGGGTCAAAACATGCTTTTCTCGCTCTGAAAAGCATTTTGCACGCATAAAAACTGGAAAAGTTGATAACTCAGTCCCTTTCAATGCAAACGTGTAACTGAGCTTAAATAGGGTTATTTATGCCATCGCGCACCATTTGGAAGTGGAGAGCAGTTGTTTTGACTATAATTCACGTGTTAGGGTCAAAAACACATTGTGGGTCAAAACATGCTTTTCTCGCTGTGAAAAGCAAAAATGCTTTTCAGAGCGAGAAAAGCATAAAAACTGGAAAAGTTGATAACTCAGTCCCTTTCAATGCAAACGTGTAACTGAGCTTAAATAGGGTTATTTATGCCATCGCGCACCATTTGGAAGTGGAGAGCAGTTGTTTTGACTATAATTCACGTGTTAGGGTCAAAAACACATTGTGGGTCAAAACATGCTTTTCTCGCTCTGAAAAGCATTTTGCACGCATAAAAACTGGAAAAGTGAATAACTCAGTCCCTTTCAATGCAAACGTGTAACTGAGCTTAAATAGGGTTATTTATGCCATCGCGCACCATTTGGAAGTGGAGAGCAGTTGTTTTGATTATAATTCACGTGTTAGGGTCAAAAACACATTGTGGGTCAAAACATGCTTTTCTCGCTGTGAAAAGCAAAAATGCTTTTCAGAGCGAGAAAAGCATAAAAACTGGAAAAGTTGATAACTCAGTCCCTTTCAATGCAAACGTGTAACTGAGCTTAAATAGGGTTATTTATGCCATCGCGCACCATTTGGAAGTGGAGAGCAGTTGTTTTGACTATAATTCACGTGTTAGGGTCAAAAACACATTGTGGGTCAAAACATGCTTTTCTCGCTCTGAAAAGCATTTTGCACGCATAAAAACTGGAAAAGTTGATAACTCAGTCCCTTTCAATGCAAACGTGTAACTGAGCTTAAATAGGGTTATTTATGCCATTGCGCACCATTTGGAAGTGGAGAGCAGTTGTTTTGACTATAATTCACGTGTTAGGGTCAACAACACATCGTGGGTCAAAACATGCTTTTCTCGCTCTGAAAAGCATTTTGCACGCATAAAAACTGGAAAAGTGAATAACTCAGTCCCTTTCAATGCAAACGTGTAACTGAGCTTAAATAGGGTTATTTCTGCCATCGCGCACCATTTGGAAGTGGAGAGCAGTTGTTTTGACTATAATTCACGTGTTAGGGTCAAAAACACATTGTGGGTCAAAACATGCTTTTCTCGCTGTGAAAAGCAAAAATGCTTTTCAGAGCGAGAAAAGCATAAAAACTGGAAAAGTTGATAACTCAGTCCCTTTCAATGCAAACGTGTAACTGAGCTTAAATAGGGTTATTTATGCCATCGCGCACCATTTGGAAGTGGAGAGCAGTTGTTTTGACTATAATTCACGTGTTAGGGTCAAAAACACATTGTGGGTCAAAACATGCTTTTCTCGCTCTGAAAAGCATTTTGCACGCATAAAAACTGGAAAAGTGAATAACTCAGTCACTTTCAATGCAAACGTGTAACTGAGCTTAAATAGGGTTATTTATGCCATCGCGCACCATTTGGAAGTGGAGAGCAGTTGTTTTGACTATAATTCACGTGTTAGGGTCAAAAACACATTGTGGGTCAAAACATGCTTTTCTCGAAGTGAAAAGCAAAAATGCTTTTCAGAGCGAGAAAAGCATAAAAACTGGAAAAGTTGATAACTCAGTCCCTTTCAATGCAAACGTGTAACTGAGCTTAAATAGGGTTATTTATGCCATCGCGCACCATTTGGAAGTGGAGAGCAGTTGTTTTGACTATAATTCACGTGTTAGGGTCAAAAACACATTGTGGGTCAAAACATGCTTTTCTCGCTCTGAAAAGCATTTTGCACGCATAAAAACTGGAAAAGTTGATAACTCAGTCCCTTTCAATGCAAACGTGTAACTGAGCTTAAATAGGGTTATTTATGCCATCGCGCACCATTTGGAAGTGGAGAGCAGTTGTTTTGACTATAATTCACGTGTTAGGGTCAAAAACACATTGTGGGTCAAAACATGCTTTTCTCGCTCTGAAAAGCATTTTGCACGCATAAAAACTGGAAAAGTTGATAACTCAGTCCCTTTCAATGCAAACGTGTAACTGAGCTTAAATAGGGTTATTTATGCCATCGCGCACCATTTGGAAGTGGAGAGCAGTTGTTTTGACTATAATTCACGTGTTAGGGTCAAAAACACATTGTGGGTCAAAACATGCTTTTCTCGCTGTGAAAAGCAAAAATGCTTTTCAGAGCGAGAAAAGCATAAAAACTGGAAAAGTTGATAACTCAGTCCCTTTCAATGCAAACGTGTAACTGAGCTTAAATAGGGTTATTTATGCCATCGCGCACCATTTGGAAGTGGAGAGCAGTTGTTTTGACTATAATTCACGTGTTAGGGTCAAAAACACATTGTGGGTCAAAACATGCTTTTCTCGCTCTGAAAAGCATTTTGCACGCATAAAAACTGGAAAAGTGAATAACTCAGTCCCTTTCAATGCAAACGTGTAACTGAGCTTAAATAGGGTTATTTATGCCATCGCGCACCATTTGGAAGTGGAGAGCAGTTGTTTTGATTATAATTCACGTGTTAGGGTCAAAAACACATTGTGGGTCAAAACATGCTTTTCTCGCTGTGAAAAGCAAAAATGCTTTTCAGAGCGAGAAAAGCATAAAAACTGGAAAAGTTGATAACTCAGTCCCTTTCAATGCAAACGTGTAACTGAGCTTAAATAGGGTTATTTATGCCATCGCGCACCATTTGGAAGTGGAGAGCAGTTGTTTTGACTATAATTCACGTGTTAGGGTCAAAAACACATTGTGGGTCAAAACATGCTTTTCTCGCTCTGAAAAGCATTTTGCACGCATAAAAACTGGAAAAGTGAATAACTCAGTCACTTTCAATGCAAACGTGTAACTGAGCTTAAATAAGGTTATTTATGCCATCGCGCACCATTTGGAAGTGGAGAGCAGTTGTTTTGACTATAATTCACGTGTTAGGGTCAAAAACACATTGTGGGTCAAAACATGCTTTTCTCGCTCTGAAAAGCATTTTGCACGCATAAAAACTGGAAAAGTTGATAACTCAGTCCCTTTCAATGCAAACGTGTAACTGAGCTTAAATATGGTTATGTATGCCATTGCGCACCATTTGGAAGTGAAGAGAAGTTGTTTTGAGCACAATTCACGTGTCAGGGTCAAAAGCACCTTTTTGGTCAAAAAGTGATTCTCTCGCTCTGAGAAGCACTTTGCACGCATAAAAACTGGAAAAGTGAATAACTCAGTCCCTTTCAATGCAAACGTGTAACTGAGCTTAAATACGGTTATTTGTGCCATCGCGCACCATTTGGAAGTGGAGAGCAGTTGTTTTGACTATAATTCACGTGTTAGGGTCAAAAACACATTGTGGGTCAAAACATGCTTTTCTCGCTGTGAAAAGCAAAAATGCTTTTCAGAGCGAGAAAAGCATAAAAACTGGAAAAGTTGATAACTCAGTCCCTTTCAATGCAAACGTGTAACTGAGCTTAAATAGGGTTATTTATGCCATCGCGCACCATTTGGAAGTGGAGAGCAGTTGTTTTGACTATAATTCACGTGTTAGGGTCAAAAACACATTGTGGGTCAAAACATGCTTTTCTCGCTCTGAAAAGCATTTTGCACGCATAAAAACTGGAAAAGTTGATAACTCAGTCCCTTTCAATGCAAACGTGTAACTGAGCTTAAATAGGGTTATTTATGCCATCGCGCACCATTTGGAAGTGGAGAGCAGTTGTTTTGACTATAATTCACGTGTTAGGGTCAAAAACACATTGTGGGTCAAAACATGCTTTTCTCGCTCTGAAAAGCATTTTGCACACATAAAAACTGGAAAAGTTGATAACTCAGTCCCTTTCAATGCAAACGTGTAACTGAGCTTAAATAGGGTTATTTATGCCATCGCGCACCATTTGGAAGTGGAGAGCAGTTGTTTTGACTATAATTCACGTGTTAGGGTCAAAAACACATTGTGGGTCAAAACATGCTTTTCTCGCTGTGAAAAGCAAAAATGCTTTTCAGAGCGAGAAAAGCATAAAAACTGGAAAAGTTGATAACTCAGTCCCTTTCAATGCAAACGTGTAACTGAGCTTAAATAGGGTTATTTATGCCATCGCGCACCATTTGGAAGTGGAGAGCAGTTGTTTTGACTATAATTCACGTGTTAGGGTCAAAAACACATTGTGGGTCAAAACATTCTTTTCTCGCTCTGAAAAGCATTTTGCACGCATAAAAACTGGAAAAGTGAATAACTCAGTCACTTTCAATGCAAACGTGTAACTGAGCTTAAATAAGGTTATTTATGCCATCGCGCACCATTTGGAAGTGGAGAGCAGTTGTTTTGACTATAATTCACGTGTTAGGGTCAAAAACACATTGTGGGTCAAAACATGCTTTTCTCGCTCTGAAAAGCATTTTGCACGCATAAAAACTGGAAAAGTTGATAACTCAGTCCCTTTCAATGCAAACGTGTAACTGAGCTTAAATAGGGTTATTTATGCCATTGCGCACCATTTGGAAGTGGAGAGCAGTTGTTTTGACTATAATTCACGTGTTAGGGTCAACAACACATCGTGGGTCAAAACATGCTTTTCTCGCTCTGAAAAGCATTTTGCACGCATAAAAACTGGAAAAGTGAATAACTCAGTCCCTTTCAATGCAAACGTGTAACTGAGCTTAAATAGGGTTATTTCTGCCATCGCGCACCATTTGGAAGTGGAGAGCAGTTGTTTTGACTATAATTCACGTGTTAGGGTCAAAAACACATTGTGGGTCAAAACATGCTTTTCTCGCTGTGAAAAGCAAAAATGCTTTTCAGAGCGAGAAAAGCATAAAAACTGGAAAAGTTGATAACTCAGTCCCTTTCAATGCAAACGTGTAACTGAGCTTAAATAGGGTTATTTATGCCATCGCGCACCATTTGGAAGTGGAGAGCAGTTGTTTTGACTATAATTCACGTGTTAGGGTCAAAAACACATTGTGGGTCAAAACATGCTTTTCTCGCTCTGAAAAGCATTTTGCACGCATAAAAACTGGAAAAGTTGATAACTCAGTCCCTTTCAATGCAAACGTGTAACTGAGCTTAAATAGGGTTATTTATGCCATCGCGCACCATTTGGAAGTGGAGAGCAGTTGTTTTGACTATAATTCACGTGTTAGGGTCAAAAACACATTGTGGGTCAAAACATGCTTTTCTCGCTCTGAAAAGCATTTTGCACGCATAAAAACTGGAAAAGTTGATAACTCAGTCCCTTTCAATGCAAACGTGTAACTGAGCTTAAATAGGGTTATTTATGCCATCGCGCACCATTTGGAAGTGGAGAGCAGTTGTTTTGACTATAATTCACGTGTTAGGGTCAAAAACACATTGTGGGTCAAAACATGCTTTTCTCGCTGTGAAAAGCAAAAATGCTTTTCAGAGCGAGAAAAGCATAAAAACTGGAAAAGTTGATAACTCAGTCCCTTTCAATGCAAACGTGTAACTGAGCTTAAATAGGGTTATTTATGCCATCGCGCACCATTTGGAAGTGGAGAGCAGTTGTTTTGACTATAATTCACGTGTTAGGGTCAAAAACACATTGTGGGTCAAAACATGCTTTTCTCGCTCTGAAAAGCATTTTGCACGCATAAAAACTGGAAAAGTGAATAACTCAGTCCCTTTCAATGCAAACGTGTAACTGAGCTTAAATATGGTTATGTATGCCATTGCGCACCATTTGGAAGTGAAGAGAAGTTGTTTTGAGCACAATTCACGTGTCAGGGTCAAAAGCACCTTTTTGGTCAAAAAGTGATTCTCTCGCTCTGAGAAGCACTTTGCACGCATAAAAACTGGAAAAGTGAATAACTCAGTCCCTTTCAATGCAAACGTGTAACTGAGCTTAAATACGGTTATTTGTGCCATCGCGCACCATTTGGAAGTGGAGAGCAGTTGTTTTGACTATAATTCACGTGTTAGGGTCAAAAACACATTGTGGGTCAAAACATGCTTTTCTCGCTGTGAAAAGCAAAAATGCTTTTCAGAGCGAGAAAAGCATAAAAACTGGAAAAGTTGATAACTCAGTCCCTTTCAATGCAAACGTGTAACTGAGCTTAAATAGGGTTATTTATGCCATCGCGCACCATTTGGAAGTGGAGAGCAGTTGTTTTGACTATAATTCACGTGTTAGGGTCAAAAACACATTGTGGGTCAAAACATGCTTTTCTCGCTCTGAAAAGCATTTTGCACGCATAAAAACTGGAAAAGTTGATAACTCAGTCCCTTTCAATGCAAACGTGTAACTGAGCTTAAATAGGGTTATTTATGCCATCGCGCACCATTTGGAAGTGGAGAGCAGTTGTTTTGACTATAATTCACGTGTTAGGGTCAAAAACACATTGTGGGTCAAAACATGCTTTTCTCGCTCTGAAAAGCATTTTGCACACATAAAAACTGGAAAAGTTGATAACTCAGTCCCTTTCAATGCAAACGTGTAACTGAGCTTAAATAGGGTTATTTATGCCATCGCGCACCATTTGGAAGTGGAGAGCAGTTGTTTTGACTATAATTCACGTGTTAGGGTCAAAAACACATTGTGGGTCAAAACATGCTTTTCTCGCTGTGAAAAGCAAAAATGCTTTTCAGAGCGAGAAAAGCATAAAAACTGGAAAAGTTGATAACTCAGTCCCTTTCAATGCAAACGTGTAACTGAGCTTAAATAGGGTTATTTATGCCATCGCGCACCATTTGGAAGTGGAGAGCAGTTGTTTTGACTATAATTCACGTGTTAGGGTCAAAAACACATTGTGGGTCAAAACATTCTTTTCTCGCTCTGAAAAGCATTTTGCACGCATAAAAACTGGAAAAGTGAATAACTCAGTCACTTTCAATGCAAACGTGTAACTGAGCTTAAATAAGGTTATTTATGCCATCGCGCACCATTTGGAAGTGGAGAGCAGTTGTTTTGACTATAATTCACGTGTTAGGGTCAAAAACACATTGTGGGTCAAAACATGCTTTTCTCGCTCTGAAAAGCATTTTGCACGCATAAAAACTGGAAAAGTTGATAACTCAGTCCCTTTCAATGCAAACGTGTAACTGAGCTTAAATAGGGTTATTTATGCCATTGCGCACCATTTGGAAGTGGAGAGCAGTTGTTTTGACTATAATTCACGTGTTAGGGTCAACAACACATCGTGGGTCAAAACATGCTTTTCTCGCTCTGAAAAGCATTTTGCACGCATAAAAACTGGAAAAGTGAATAACTCAGTCCCTTTCAATGCAAACGTGTAACTGAGCTTAAATAGGGTTATTTCTGCCATCGCGCACCATTTGGAAGTGGAGAGCAGTTGTTTTGACTATAATTCACGTGTTAGGGTCAAAAACACATTGTGGGTCAAAACATGCTTTTCTCGCTGTGAAAAGCAAAAATGCTTTTCAGAGCGAGAAAAGCATAAAAACTGGAAAAGTTGATAACTCAGTCCCTTTCAATGCAAACGTGTAACTGAGCTTAAATAGGGTTATTTATGCCATCGCGCACCATTTGGAAGTGGAGAGCAGTTGTTTTGACTATAATTCACGTGTTAGGGTCAAAAACACATTGTGGGTCAAAACATGCTTTTCTCGCTCTGAAAAGCATTTTGCACGCATAAAAACTGGAAAAGTTGATAACTCAGTCCCTTTCAATGCAAACGTGTAACTGAGCTTAAATAGGGTTATTTATGCCATCGCGCACCATTTGGAAGTGGAGAGCAGTTGTTTTGACTATAATTCACGTGTTAGGGTCAAAAACACATTGTGGGTCAAAACATGCTTTTCTCGCTCTGAAAAGCATTTTGCACGCATAAAAACTGGAAAAGTTGATAACTCAGTCCCTTTCAATGCAAACGTGTAACTGAGCTTAAATAGGGTTATTTATGCCATCGCGCACCATTTGGAAGTGGAGAGCAGTTGTTTTGACTATAATTCACGTGTTAGGGTCAAAAACACATTGTGGGTCAAAACATGCTTTTCTCGCTGTGAAAAGCAAAAATGCTTTTCAGAGCGAGAAAAGCATAAAAACTGGAAAAGTTGATAACTCAGTCCCTTTCAATGCAAACGTGTAACTGAGCTTAAATAGGGTTATTTATGCCATCGCGCACCATTTGGAAGTGGAGAGCAGTTGTTTTGACTATAATTCACGTGTTAGGGTCAAAAACACATTGTGGGTCAAAACATGCTTTTCTCGCTCTGAAAAGCATTTTGCACGCATAAAAACTGGAAAAGTGAATAACTCAGTCCCTTTCAATGCAAACGTGTAACTGAGCTTAAATAGGGTTATTTATGCCATCGCGCACCATTTGGAAGTGGAGAGCAGTTGTTTTGATTATAATTCACGTGTTAGGGTCAAAAACACATTGTGGGTCAAAACATGCTTTTCTCGCTGTGAAAAGCAAAAATGCTTTTCAGAGCGAGAAAAGCATAAAAACTGGAAAAGTTGATAACTCAGTCCCTTTCAATGCAAACGTGTAACTGAGCTTAAATAGGGTTATTTATGCCATCGCGCACCATTTGGAAGTGGAGAGCAGTTGTTTTGACTATAATTCACGTGTTAGGGTCAAAAACACATTGTGGGTCAAAACATGCTTTTCTCGCTCTGAAAAGCATTTTGCACGCATAAAAACTGGAAAAGTTGATAACTCAGTCCCTTTCAATGCAAACGTGTAACTGAGCTTAAATAGGGTTATTTATGCCATTGCGCACCATTTGGAAGTGGAGAGCAGTTGTTTTGACTATAATTCACGTGTTAGGGTCAACAACACATCGTGGGTCAAAACATGCTTTTCTCGCTCTGAAAAGCATTTTGCACGCATAAAAACTGGAAAAGTGAATAACTCAGTCCCTTTCAATGCAAACGTGTAACTGAGCTTAAATAGGGTTATTTCTGCCATCGCGCACCATTTGGAAGTGGAGAGCAGTTGTTTTGACTATAATTCACGTGTTAGGGTCAAAAACACATTGTGGGTCAAAACATGCTTTTCTCGCTGTGAAAAGCAAAAATGCTTTTCAGAGCGAGAAAAGCATAAAAACTGGAAAAGTTGATAACTCAGTCCCTTTCAATGCAAACGTGTAACTGAGCTTAAATAGGGTTATTTATGCCATCGCGCACCATTTGGAAGTGGAGAGCAGTTGTTTTGACTATAATTCACGTGTTAGGGTCAAAAACACATTGTGGGTCAAAACATGCTTTTCTCGCTCTGAAAAGCATTTTGCACGCATAAAAACTGGAAAAGTGAATAACTCAGTCACTTTCAATGCAAACGTGTAACTGAGCTTAAATAGGGTTATTTATGCCATCGCGCACCATTTGGAAGTGGAGAGCAGTTGTTTTGACTATAATTCACGTGTTAGGGTCAAAAACACATTGTGGGTCAAAACATGCTTTTCTCGAAGTGAAAAGCAAAAATGCTTTTCAGAGCGAGAAAAGCATAAAAACTGGAAAAGTTGATAACTCAGTCCCTTTCAATGCAAACGTGTAACTGAGCTTAAATAGGGTTATTTATGCCATCGCGCACCATTTGGAAGTGGAGAGCAGTTGTTTTGACTATAATTCACGTGTTAGGGTCAAAAACACATTGTGGGTCAAAACATGCTTTTCTCGCTCTGAAAAGCATTTTGCACGCATAAAAACTGGAAAAGTTGATAACTCAGTCCCTTTCAATGCAAACGTGTAACTGAGCTTAAATAGGGTTATTTATGCCATCGCGCACCATTTGGAAGTGGAGAGCAGTTGTTTTGACTATAATTCACGTGTTAGGGTCAAAAACACATTGTGGGTCAAAACATGCTTTTCTCGCTCTGAAAAGCATTTTGCACGCATAAAAACTGGAAAAGTTGATAACTCAGTCCCTTTCAATGCAAACGTGTAACTGAGCTTAAATAGGGTTATTTATGCCATCGCGCACCATTTGGAAGTGGAGAGCAGTTGTTTTGACTATAATTCACGTGTTAGGGTCAAAAACACATTGTGGGTCAAAACATGCTTTTCTCGCTGTGAAAAGCAAAAATGCTTTTCAGAGCGAGAAAAGCATAAAAACTGGAAAAGTTGATAACTCAGTCCCTTTCAATGCAAACGTGTAACTGAGCTTAAATAGGGTTATTTATGCCATCGCGCACCATTTGGAAGTGGAGAGCAGTTGTTTTGACTATAATTCACGTGTTAGGGTCAAAAACACATTGTGGGTCAAAACATGCTTTTCTCGCTCTGAAAAGCATTTTGCACGCATAAAAACTGGAAAAGTGAATAACTCAGTCCCTTTCAATGCAAACGTGTAACTGAGCTTAAATAGGGTTATTTATGCCATCGCGCACCATTTGGAAGTGGAGAGCAGTTGTTTTGATTATAATTCACGTGTTAGGGTCAAAAACACATTGTGGGTCAAAACATGCTTTTCTCGCTGTGAAAAGCAAAAATGCTTTTCAGAGCGAGAAAAGCATAAAAACTGGAAAAGTTGATAACTCAGTCCCTTTCAATGCAAACGTGTAACTGAGCTTAAATAGGGTTATTTATGCCATCGCGCACCATTTGGAAGTGGAGAGCAGTTGTTTTGACTATAATTCACGTGTTAGGGTCAAAAACACATTGTGGGTCAAAACATGCTTTTCTCGCTCTGAAAAGCATTTTGCACGCATAAAAACTGGAAAAGTGAATAACTCAGTCACTTTCAATGCAAACGTGTAACTGAGCTTAAATAAGGTTATTTATGCCATCGCGCACCATTTGGAAGTGGAGAGCAGTTGTTTTGACTATAATTCACGTGTTAGGGTCAAAAACACATTGTGGGTCAAAACATGCTTTTCTCGCTCTGAAAAGCATTTTGCACGCATAAAAACTGGAAAAGTTGATAACTCAGTCCCTTTCAATGCAAACGTGTAACTGAGCTTAAATATGGTTATGTATGCCATTGCGCACCATTTGGAAGTGAAGAGAAGTTGTTTTGAGCACAATTCACGTGTCAGGGTCAAAAGCACCTTTTTGGTCAAAAAGTGATTCTCTCGCTCTGAGAAGCACTTTGCACGCATAAAAACTGGAAAAGTGAATAACTCAGTCCCTTTCAATGCAAACGTGTAACTGAGCTTAAATACGGTTATTTGTGCCATCGCGCACCATTTGGAAGTGGAGAGCAGTTGTTTTGACTATAATTCACGTGTTAGGGTCAAAAACACATTGTGGGTCAAAACATGCTTTTCTCGCTGTGAAAAGCAAAAATGCTTTTCAGAGCGAGAAAAGCATAAAAACTGGAAAAGTTGATAACTCAGTCCCTTTCAATGCAAACGTGTAACTGAGCTTAAATAGGGTTATTTATGCCATCGCGCACCATTTGGAAGTGGAGAGCAGTTGTTTTGACTATAATTCACGTGTTAGGGTCAAAAACACATTGTGGGTCAAAACATGCTTTTCTCGCTCTGAAAAGCATTTTGCACGCATAAAAACTGGAAAAGTTGATAACTCAGTCCCTTTCAATGCAAACGTGTAACTGAGCTTAAATAGGGTTATTTATGCCATCGCGCACCATTTGGAAGTGGAGAGCAGTTGTTTTGACTATAATTCACGTGTTAGGGTCAAAAACACATTGTGGGTCAAAACATGCTTTTCTCGCTCTGAAAAGCATTTTGCACACATAAAAACTGGAAAAGTTGATAACTCAGTCCCTTTCAATGCAAACGTGTAACTGAGCTTAAATAGGGTTATTTATGCCATCGCGCACCATTTGGAAGTGGAGAGCAGTTGTTTTGACTATAATTCACGTGTTAGGGTCAAAAACACATTGTGGGTCAAAACATGCTTTTCTCGCTGTGAAAAGCAAAAATGCTTTTCAGAGCGAGAAAAGCATAAAAACTGGAAAAGTTGATAACTCAGTCCCTTTCAATGCAAACGTGTAACTGAGCTTAAATAGGGTTATTTATGCCATCGCGCACCATTTGGAAGTGGAGAGCAGTTGTTTTGACTATAATTCACGTGTTAGGGTCAAAAACACATTGTGGGTCAAAACATTCTTTTCTCGCTCTGAAAAGCATTTTGCACGCATAAAAACTGGAAAAGTGAATAACTCAGTCACTTTCAATGCAAACGTGTAACTGAGCTTAAATAAGGTTATTTATGCCATCGCGCACCATTTGGAAGTGGAGAGCAGTTGTTTTGACTATAATTCACGTGTTAGGGTCAAAAACACATTGTGGGTCAAAACATGCTTTTCTCGCTCTGAAAAGCATTTTGCACGCATAAAAACTGGAAAAGTTGATAACTCAGTCCCTTTCAATGCAAACGTGTAACTGAGCTTAAATATGGTTATGTATGCCATTGCGCACCATTTGGAAGTGAAGAGAAGTTGTTTTGAGCACAATTCACGTGTCAGGGTCAAAAGCACCTTTTTGGTCAAAAAGTGATTCTCTCGCTCTGAGAAGCACTTTGCACGCATAAAAACTGGAAAAGTGAATAACTCAGTCCCTTTCAATGCAAACGTGTAACTGAGCTTAAATACGGTTATTTGTGCCATCGCACACCATTTGGAAGTGGAGAGCAGTTGTTTTGACTATAATTCACGTGTTAGGGTCAAAAACACATTGTGGGTCAAAACATGCTTTTCTCGCTGTGAAAAGCAAAAATGCTTTTCAGAGCGAGAAAAGCATAAAAACTGGAAAAGTTGATAACTCAGTCCCTTTCAATGCAAACGTGTAACTGAGCTTAAATAGGGTTATTTATGCCATCGCGCACCATTTGGAAGTGGAGAGCAGTTGTTTTGACTATAATTCACGTGTTAGGGTCAAAAACACATTGTGGGTCAAAACATGCTTTTCTCGCTCTGAAAAGCATTTTGCACGCATAAAAACTGGAAAAGTTGATAACTCAGTCCCTTTCAATGCAAACGTGTAACTGAGCTTAAATAGGGTTATTTATGCCATCGCGCACCATTTGGAAGTGGAGAGCAGTTGTTTTGACTATAATTCACGTGTTAGGGTCAAAAACACATTGTGGGTCAAAACATGCTTTTCTCGCTCTGAAAAGCATTTTGCACGCATAAAAACTGGAAAAGTTGATAACTCAGTCCCTTTCAATGCAAACGTGTAACTGAGCTTAAATAGGGTTATTTATGCCATCGCGCACCATTTGGAAGTGGAGAGCAGTTGTTTTGACTATAATTCACGTGTTAGGGTCAAAAACACATTGTGGGTCAAAACATGCTTTTCTCGCTGTGAAAAGCAAAAATGCTTTTCAGAGCGAGAAAAGCATAAAAACTGGAAAAGTTGATAACTCAGTCCCTTTCAATGCAAACGTGTAACTGAGCTTAAATAGGGTTATTTATGCCATCGCGCACCATTTGGAAGTGGAGAGCAGTTGTTTTGACTATAATTCACGTGTTAGGGTCAAAAACACATTGTGGGTCAAAACATGCTTTTCTCGCTCTGAAAAGCATTTTGCACGCATAAAAACTGGAAAAGTGAATAACTCAGTCCCTTTCAATGCAAACGTGTAACTGAGCTTAAATAGGGTTATTTATGCCATCGCGCACCATTTGGAAGTGGAGAGCAGTTGTTTTGATTATAATTCACGTGTTAGGGTCAAAAACACATTGTGGGTCAAAACATGCTTTTCTCGCTGTGAAAAGCAAAAATGCTTTTCAGAGCGAGAAAAGCATAAAAACTGGAAAAGTTGATAACTCAGTCCCTTTCAATGCAAACGTGTAACTGAGCTTAAATAGGGTTATTTATGCCATCGCGCACCATTTGGAAGTGGAGAGCAGTTGTTTTGACTATAATTCACGTGTTAGGGTCAAAAACACATTGTGGGTCAAAACATGCTTTTCTCGCTCTGAAAAGCATTTTGCACGCATAAAAACTGGAAAAGTTGATAACTCAGTCCCTTTCAATGCAAACGTGTAACTGAGCTTAAATAGGGTTATTTATGCCATTGCGCACCATTTGGAAGTGGAGAGCAGTTGTTTTGACTATAATTCACGTGTTAGGGTCAACAACACATCGTGGGTCAAAACATGCTTTTCTCGCTCTGAAAAGCATTTTGCACGCATAAAAACTGGAAAAGTGAATAACTCAGTCCCTTTCAATGCAAACGTGTAACTGAGCTTAAATAGGGTTATTTCTGCCATCGCGCACCATTTGGAAGTGGAGAGCAGTTGTTTTGACTATAATTCACGTGTTAGGGTCAAAAACACATTGTGGGTCAAAACATGCTTTTCTCGCTGTGAAAAGCAAAAATGCTTTTCAGAGCGAGAAAAGCATAAAAACTGGAAAAGTTGATAACTCAGTCCCTTTCAATGCAAACGTGTAACTGAGCTTAAATAGGGTTATTTATGCCATCGCGCACCATTTGGAAGTGGAGAGCAGTTGTTTTGACTATAATTCACGTGTTAGGGTCAAAAACACATTGTGGGTCAAAACATGCTTTTCTCGCTCTGAAAAGCATTTTGCACGCATAAAAACTGGAAAAGTGAATAACTCAGTCACTTTCAATGCAAACGTGTAACTGAGCTTAAATAGGGTTATTTATGCCATCGCGCACCATTTGGAAGTGGAGAGCAGTTGTTTTGACTATAATTCACGTGTTAGGGTCAAAAACACATTGTGGGTCAAAACATGCTTTTCTCGAAGTGAAAAGCAAAAATGCTTTTCAGAGCGAGAAAAGCATAAAAACTGGAAAAGTTGATAACTCAGTCCCTTTCAATGCAAACGTGTAACTGAGCTTAAATAGGGTTATTTATGCCATCGCGCACCATTTGGAAGTGGAGAGCAGTTGTTTTGACTATAATTCACGTGTTAGGGTCAAAAACACATTGTGGGTCAAAACATGCTTTTCTCGCTCTGAAAAGCATTTTGCACGCATAAAAACTGGAAAAGTTGATAACTCAGTCCCTTTCAATGCAAACGTGTAACTGAGCTTAAATAGGGTTATTTATGCCATCGCGCACCATTTGGAAGTGGAGAGCAGTTGTTTTGACTATAATTCACGTGTTAGGGTCAAAAACACATTGTGGGTCAAAACATGCTTTTCTCGCTCTGAAAAGCATTTTGCACGCATAAAAACTGGAAAAGTTGATAACTCAGTCCCTTTCAATGCAAACGTGTAACTGAGCTTAAATAGGGTTATTTATGCCATCGCGCACCATTTGGAAGTGGAGAGCAGTTGTTTTGACTATAATTCACGTGTTAGGGTCAAAAACACATTGTGGGTCAAAACATGCTTTTCTCGCTGTGAAAAGCAAAAATGCTTTTCAGAGCGAGAAAAGCATAAAAACTGGAAAAGTTGATAACTCAGTCCCTTTCAATGCAAACGTGTAACTGAGCTTAAATAGGGTTATTTATGCCATCGCGCACCATTTGGAAGTGGAGAGCAGTTGTTTTGACTATAATTCACGTGTTAGGGTCAAAAACACATTGTGGGTCAAAACATGCTTTTCTCGCTCTGAAAAGCATTTTGCACGCATAAAAACTGGAAAAGTGAATAACTCAGTCCCTTTCAATGCAAACGTGTAACTGAGCTTAAATAGGGTTATTTATGCCATCGCGCACCATTTGGAAGTGGAGAGCAGTTGTTTTGATTATAATTCACGTGTTAGGGTCAAAAACACATTGTGGGTCAAAACATGCTTTTCTCGCTGTGAAAAGCAAAAATGCTTTTCAGAGCGAGAAAAGCATAAAAACTGGAAAAGTTGATAACTCAGTCCCTTTCAATGCAAACGTGTAACTGAGCTTAAATAGGGTTATTTATGCCATCGCGCACCATTTGGAAGTGGAGAGCAGTTGTTTTGACTATAATTCACGTGTTAGGGTCAAAAACACATTGTGGGTCAAAACATGCTTTTCTCGCTCTGAAAAGCATTTTGCACGCATAAAAACTGGAAAAGTGAATAACTCAGTCACTTTCAATGCAAACGTGTAACTGAGCTTAAATAAGGTTATTTATGCCATCGCGCACCATTTGGAAGTGGAGAGCAGTTGTTTTGACTATAATTCACGTGTTAGGGTCAAAAACACATTGTGGGTCAAAACATGCTTTTCTCGCTCTGAAAAGCATTTTGCACGCATAAAAACTGGAAAAGTTGATAACTCAGTCCCTTTCAATGCAAACGTGTAACTGAGCTTAAATATGGTTATGTATGCCATTGCGCACCATTTGGAAGTGAAGAGAAGTTGTTTTGAGCACAATTCACGTGTCAGGGTCAAAAGCACCTTTTTGGTCAAAAAGTGATTCTCTCGCTCTGAGAAGCACTTTGCACGCATAAAAACTGGAAAAGTGAATAACTCAGTCCCTTTCAATGCAAACGTGTAACTGAGCTTAAATACGGTTATTTGTGCCATCGCGCACCATTTGGAAGTGGAGAGCAGTTGTTTTGACTATAATTCACGTGTTAGGGTCAAAAACACATTGTGGGTCAAAACATGCTTTTCTCGCTGTGAAAAGCAAAAATGCTTTTCAGAGCGAGAAAAGCATAAAAACTGGAAAAGTTGATAACTCAGTCCCTTTCAATGCAAACGTGTAACTGAGCTTAAATAGGGTTATTTATGCCATCGCGCACCATTTGGAAGTGGAGAGCAGTTGTTTTGACTATAATTCACGTGTTAGGGTCAAAAACACATTGTGGGTCAAAACATGCTTTTCTCGCTCTGAAAAGCATTTTGCACGCATAAAAACTGGAAAAGTTGATAACTCAGTCCCTTTCAATGCAAACGTGTAACTGAGCTTAAATAGGGTTATTTATGCCATCGCGCACCATTTGGAAGTGGAGAGCAGTTGTTTTGACTATAATTCACGTGTTAGGGTCAAAAACACATTGTGGGTCAAAACATGCTTTTCTCGCTCTGAAAAGCATTTTGCACACATAAAAACTGGAAAAGTTGATAACTCAGTCCCTTTCAATGCAAACGTGTAACTGAGCTTAAATAGGGTTATTTATGCCATCGCGCACCATTTGGAAGTGGAGAGCAGTTGTTTTGACTATAATTCACGTGTTAGGGTCAAAAACACATTGTGGGTCAAAACATGCTTTTCTCGCTGTGAAAAGCAAAAATGCTTTTCAGAGCGAGAAAAGCATAAAAACTGGAAAAGTTGATAACTCAGTCCCTTTCAATGCAAACGTGTAACTGAGCTTAAATAGGGTTATTTATGCCATCGCGCACCATTTGGAAGTGGAGAGCAGTTGTTTTGACTATAATTCACGTGTTAGGGTCAAAAACACATTGTGGGTCAAAACATTCTTTTCTCGCTCTGAAAAGCATTTTGCACGCATAAAAACTGGAAAAGTGAATAACTCAGTCACTTTCAATGCAAACGTGTAACTGAGCTTAAATAAGGTTATTTATGCCATCGCGCACCATTTGGAAGTGGAGAGCAGTTGTTTTGACTATAATTCACGTGTTAGGGTCAAAAACACATTGTGGGTCAAAACATGCTTTTCTCGCTCTGAAAAGCATTTTGCACGCATAAAAACTGGAAAAGTTGATAACTCAGTCCCTTTCAATGCAAACGTGTAACTGAGCTTAAATATGGTTATGTATGCCATTGCGCACCATTTGGAAGTGAAGAGAAGTTGTTTTGAGCACAATTCACGTGTCAGGGTCAAAAGCACCTTTTTGGTCAAAAAGTGATTCTCTCGCTCTGAGAAGCACTTTGCACGCATAAAAACTGGAAAAGTGAATAACTCAGTCCCTTTCAATGCAAACGTGTAACTGAGCTTAAATACGGTTATTTGTGCCATCGCACACCATTTGGAAGTGGAGAGCAGTTGTTTTGACTATAATTCACGTGTTAGGGTCAAAAACACATTGTGGGTCAAAACATGCTTTTCTCGCTGTGAAAAGCAAAAATGCTTTTCAGAGCGAGAAAAGCATAAAAACTGGAAAAGTTGATAACTCAGTCCCTTTCAATGCAAACGTGTAACTGAGCTTAAATAGGGTTATTTATGCCATCGCGCACCATTTGGAAGTGGAGAGCAGTTGTTTTGACTATAATTCACGTGTTAGGGTCAAAAACACATTGTGGGTCAAAACATGCTTTTCTCGCTCTGAAAAGCATTTTGCACGCATAAAAACTGGAAAAGTTGATAACTCAGTCCCTTTCAATGCAAACGTGTAACTGAGCTTAAATAGGGTTATTTATGCCATCGCGCACCATTTGGAAGTGGAGAGCAGTTGTTTTGACTATAATTCACGTGTTAGGGTCAAAAACACATTGTGGGTCAAAACATGCTTTTCTCGCTCTGAAAAGCATTTTGCACGCATAAAAACTGGAAAAGTTGATAACTCAGTCCCTTTCAATGCAAACGTGTAACTGAGCTTAAATATGGTTATGTATGCCATTGCGCACCATTTGGAAGTGAAGAGAAGTTGTTTTGAGCACAATTCACGTGTCAGGGTCAAAAGCACCTTTTTGGTCAAAAAGTGATTCTCTCGCTCTGAGAAGCACTTTGCACGCATAAAAACTGGAAAAGTGAATAACTCAGTCCCTTTCAATGCAAACGTGTAACTGAGCTTAAATACGGTTATTTGTGCCATCGCGCACCATTTGGAAGTGGAGAGCAGTTGTTTTGACTATAATTCACGTGTTAGGGTCAAAAACACATTGTGGGTCAAAACATGCTTTTCTCGCTGTGAAAAGCAAAAATGCTTTTCAGAGCGAGAAAAGCATAAAAACTGGAAAAGTTGATAACTCAGTCCCTTTCAATGCAAACGTGTAACTGAGCTTAAATAGGGTTATTTATGCCATCGCGCACCATTTGGAAGTGGAGAGCAGTTGTTTTGACTATAATTCACGTGTTAGGGTCAAAAACACATTGTGGGTCAAAACATGCTTTTCTCGCTCTGAAAAGCATTTTGCACGCATAAAAACTGGAAAAGTTGATAACTCAGTCCCTTTCAATGCAAACGTGTAACTGAGCTTAAATAGGGTTATTTATGCCATCGCGCACCATTTGGAAGTGGAGAGCAGTTGTTTTGACTATAATTCACGTGTTAGGGTCAAAAACACATTGTGGGTCAAAACATGCTTTTCTCGCTCTGAAAAGCATTTTGCACACATAAAAACTGGAAAAGTTGATAACTCAGTCCCTTTCAATGCAAACGTGTAACTGAGCTTAAATAGGGTTATTTATGCCATCGCGCACCATTTGGAAGTGGAGAGCAGTTGTTTTGACTATAATTCACGTGTTAGGGTCAAAAACACATTGTGGGTCAAAACATGCTTTTCTCGCTGTGAAAAGCAAAAATGCTTTTCAGAGCGAGAAAAGCATAAAAACTGGAAAAGTTGATAACTCAGTCCCTTTCAATGCAAACGTGTAACTGAGCTTAAATAGGGTTATTTATGCCATCGCGCACCATTTGGAAGTGGAGAGCAGTTGTTTTGACTATAATTCACGTGTTAGGGTCAAAAACACATTGTGGGTCAAAACATGCTTTTCTCGCTCTGAAAAGCATTTTGCACGCATAAAAACTGGAAAAGTTGATAACTCAGTCCCTTTCAATGCAAACGTGTAACTGAGCTTAAATAGGGTTATTTATGCCATCGCGCACCATTTGGAAGTGGAGAGCAGTTGTTTTGACTATAATTCACGTGTTAGGGTCAAAAACACATTGTGGGTCAAAACATGCTTTTCTCGCTCTGAAAAGCATTTTGCACGCATAAAAACTGGAAAAGTGAATAACTCAGTCACTTTCAATGTAAACGTGTAACTGAGCTTAAATAAGGTTATTTATGCCATCGCGCACCATTTGGAAGTGGAGAGCAGTTGTTTTGACTATAATTCACGTGTTAGGGTCAAAAACACATTGTGGGTCAAAACATGCTTTTCTCGCTCTGAAAAGCATTTTGCACGCATAAAAACTGGAAAAGTGAATAACTCAGTCACTTTCAATGCAAACGTGTAACTGAGCTTAAATAGGGTTATTTATGCCATCGCGCACCATTTGGAAGTGGAGAGCAGTTGTTTTGACTATAATTCACGTGTTAGGGTCAAAAACACATTGTGGGTCAAAACATGCTTTTCTCGCTCTGAAAAGCATTTTGCACGCATAAAAACTGGAAAAGTGAATAACTCAGTCCCTTTCAATGCAAACGTGTAACTGAGCTTAAATAGGGTTATTTATGCCATCGCGCACCATTTGGAAGTGGAGAGCAGTTGTTTTGATTATAATTCACGTGTTAGGGTCAAAAACACATTGTGGGTCAAAACATGCTTTTCTCGAAGTGAAAAGCAAAAATGCTTTTCAGAGCGAGAAAAGCATAAAAACTGGAAAAGTTGATAACTCAGTCCCTTTCAATGCAAACGTGTAACTGAGCTTAAATAGGGTTATTTATGCCATCGCGCACCATTTGGAAGTGGAGAGCAGTTGTTTTGACTATAATTCACGTGTTAGGGTCAAAAACACATTGTGGGTCAAAACATGCTTTTCTCGCTCTGAAAAGCATTTTGCACGCATAAAAACTGGAAAAGTTGATAACTCAGTCCCTTTCAATGCAAACGTGTAACTGAGCTTAAATAGGGTTATTTATGCCATCGCGCACCATTTGGAAGTGGAGAGCAGTTGTTTTGACTATAATTCACGTGTTAGGGTCAAAAACACATTGTGGGTCAAAACATGCTTTTCTCGCTGTGAAAAGCAAAAATGCTTTTCAGAGCGAGAAAAGCATAAAAACTGGAAAAGTTGATAACTCAGTCCCTTTCAATGCAAACGTGTAACTGAGCTTAAATAGGGTTATTTATGCCATCGCGCACCATTTGGAAGTGGAGAGCAGTTGTTTTGACTATAATTCACGTGTTAGGGTCAAAAACACATTGTGGGTCAAAACATGCTTTTCTCGCTCTGAAAAGCATTTTGCACGCATAAAAACTGGAAAAGTGAATAACTCAGTCCCTTTCAATGCAAACGTGTAACTGAGCTTAAATAGGGTTATTTATGCCATCGCGCACCATTTGGAAGTGGAGAGCAGTTGTTTTGATTATAATTCACGTGTTAGGGTCAAAAACACATTGTGGGTCAAAACATGCTTTTCTCGCTGTGAAAAGCAAAAATGCTTTTCAGAGCGAGAAAAGCATAAAAACTGGAAAAGTTGATAACTCAGTCCCTTTCAATGCAAACGTGTAACTGAGCTTAAATAGGGTTATTTATGCCATCGCGCACCATTTGGAAGTGGAGAGCAGTTGTTTTGACTATAATTCACGTGTTAGGGTCAAAAACACATTGTGGGTCAAAACATGCTTTTCTCGCTCTGAAAAGCATTTTGCACGCATAAAAACTGGAAAAGTGAATAACTCAGTCACTTTCAATGCAAACGTGTAACTGAGCTTAAATAAGGTTATTTATGCCATCGCGCACCATTTGGAAGTGGAGAGCAGTTGTTTTGACTATAATTCACGTGTTAGGGTCAAAAACACATTGTGGGTCAAAACATGCTTTTCTCGCTCTGAAAAGCATTTTGCACGCATAAAAACTGGAAAAGTTGATAACTCAGTCCCTTTCAATGCAAACGTGTAACTGAGCTTAAATATGGTTATGTATGCCATTGCGCACCATTTGGAAGTGAAGAGAAGTTGTTTTGAGCACAATTCACGTGTCAGGGTCAAAAGCACCTTTTTGGTCAAAAAGTGATTCTCTCGCTCTGAGAAGCACTTTGCACGCATAAAAACTGGAAAAGTGAATAACTCAGTCCCTTTCAATGCAAACGTGTAACTGAGCTTAAATACGGTTATTTGTGCCATCGCGCACCATTTGGAAGTGGAGAGCAGTTGTTTTGACTATAATTCACGTGTTAGGGTCAAAAACACATTGTGGGTCAAAACATGCTTTTCTCGCTGTGAAAAGCAAAAATGCTTTTCAGAGCGAGAAAAGCATAAAAACTGGAAAAGTTGATAACTCAGTCCCTTTCAATGCAAACGTGTAACTGAGCTTAAATAGGGTTATTTATGCCATCGCGCACCATTTGGAAGTGGAGAGCAGTTGTTTTGACTATAATTCACGTGTTAGGGTCAAAAACACATTGTGGGTCAAAACATGCTTTTCTCGCTCTGAAAAGCATTTTGCACGCATAAAAACTGGAAAAGTTGATAACTCAGTCCCTTTCAATGCAAACGTGTAACTGAGCTTAAATAGGGTTATTTATGCCATCGCGCACCATTTGGAAGTGGAGAGCAGTTGTTTTGACTATAATTCACGTGTTAGGGTCAAAAACACATTGTGGGTCAAAACATGCTTTTCTCGCTCTGAAAAGCATTTTGCACGCATAAAAACTGGAAAAGTGAATAACTCAGTCACTTTCAATGCAAACGTGTAACTGAGCTTAAATAAGGTTATTTATGCCATCGCGCACCATTTGGAAGTGGAGAGCAGTTGTTTTGACTATAATTCACGTGTTAGGGTCAAAAACACATTGTGGGTCAAAACATGCTTTTCTCGCTCTGAAAAGCATTTTGCACGCATAAAAACTGGAAAAGTTGATAACTCAGTCCCTTTCAATGCAAACGTGTAACTGAGCTTAAATATGGTTATGTATGCCATTGCGCACCATTTGGAAGTGAAGAGAAGTTGTTTTGAGCACAATTCACGTGTCAGGGTCAAAAGCACCTTTTTGGTCAAAAAGTGATTCTCTCGCTCTGAGAAGCACTTTGCACGCATAAAAACTGGAAAAGTGAATAACTCAGTCCCTTTCAATGCAAACGTGTAACTGAGCTTAAATACGGTTATTTGTGCCATCGCGCACCATTTGGAAGTGGAGAGCAGTTGTTTTGACTATAATTCACGTGTTAGGGTCAAAAACACATTGTGGGTCAAAACATGCTTTTCTCGCTGTGAAAAGCAAAAATGCTTTTCAGAGCGAGAAAAGCATAAAAACTGGAAAAGTTGATAACTCAGTCCCTTTCAATGCAAACGTGTAACTGAGCTTAAATAGGGTTATTTATGCCATCGCGCACCATTTGGAAGTGGAGAGCAGTTGTTTTGACTATAATTCACGTGTTAGGGTCAAAAACACATTGTGGGTCAAAACATGCTTTTCTCGCTCTGAAAAGCATTTTGCACGCATAAAAACTGGAAAAGTGAATAACTCAGTCCCTTTCAATGCAAACGTGTAACTGAGCTTAAATAGGGTTATTTATGCCATCGCGCACCATTTGGAAGTGGAGAGCAGTTGTTTTGATTATAATTCACGTGTTAGGGTCAAAAACACATTGTGGGTCAAAACATGCTTTTCTCGCTGTGAAAAGCAAAAATGCTTTTCAGAGCGAGAAAAGCATAAAAACTGGAAAAGTTGATAACTCAGTCCCTTTCAATGCAAACGTGTAACTGAGCTTAAATAGGGTTATTTATGCCATCGCGCACCATTTGGAAGTGGAGAGCAGTTGTTTTGACTATAATTCACGTGTTAGGGTCAAAAACACATTGTGGGTCAAAACATGCTTTTCTCGCTCTGAAAAGCATTTTGCACGCATAAAAACTGGAAAAGTGAATAACTCAGTCACTTTCAATGCAAACGTGTAACTGAGCTTAAATAAGGTTATTTATGCCATCGCGCACCATTTGGAAGTGGAGAGCAGTTGTTTTGACTATAATTCACGTGTTAGGGTCAAAAACACATTGTGGGTCAAAACATGCTTTTCTCGCTCTGAAAAGCATTTTGCACGCATAAAAACTGGAAAATTTGATAACTCAGTCCCTTTCAATGCAAACGTGTAACTGAGCTTAAATATGGTTATGTATGCCATTGCGCACCATTTGGAAGTGAAGAGAAGTTGTTTTGAGCACAATTCACGTGTCAGGGTCAAAAGCACCTTTTTGGTCAAAAAGTGATTCTCTCGCTCTGAGAAGCACTTTGCACGCATAAAAACTGGAAAAGTGAATAACTCAGTCCCTTTCAATGCAAACGTGTAACTGAGCTTAAATACGGTTATTTGTGCCATCGCGCACCATTTGGAAGTGGAGAGCAGTTGTTTTGACTATAATTCACGTGTTAGGGTCAAAAACACATTGTGGGTCAAAACATGCTTTTCTCGCTGTGAAAAGCAAAAATGCTTTTCAGAGCGAGAAAAGCATAAAAACTGGAAAAGTTGATAACTCAGTCCCTTTCAATGCAAACGTGTAACTGAGCTTAAATAGGGTTATTTATGCCATCGCGCACCATTTGGAAGTGGAGAGCAGTTGTTTTGACTATAATTCACGTGTTAGGGTCAAAAACACATTGTGGGTCAAAACATGCTTTTCTCGCTCTGAAAAGCATTTTGCACGCATAAAAACTGGAAAAGTTGATAACTCAGTCCCTTTCAATGCAAACGTGTAACTGAGCTTAAATAGGGTTATTTATGCCATCGCGCACCATTTGGAAGTGGAGAGCAGTTGTTTTGACTATAATTCACGTGTTAGGGTCAAAAACACATTGTGGGTCAAAACATGCTTTTCTCGCTCTGAAAAGCATTTTGCACGCATAAAAACTGGAAAAGTTGATAACTCAGTCCCTTTCAATGCAAACGTGTAACTGAGCTTAAATAGGGTTATTTATGCCATCGCGCACCATTTGGAAGTGGAGAGCAGTTGTTTTGACTATAATTCACGTGTTAGGGTCAAAAACACATTGTGGGTCAAAACATGCTTTTCTCGCTGTGAAAAGCAAAAATGCTTTTCAGAGCGAGAAAAGCATAAAAACTGGAAAAGTTGATAACTCAGTCCCTTTCAATGCAAACGTGTAACTGAGCTTAAATAGGGTTATTTATGCCATCGCGCACCATTTGGAAGTGGAGAGCAGTTGTTTTGACTATAATTCACGTGTTAGGGTCAAAAACACATTGTGGGTCAAAACATGCTTTTCTCGCTGTGAAAAGCAAAAATGCTTTTCAGAGCGAGAAAAGCATAAAAACTGGAAAAGTTGATAACTCAGTCCCTTTCAATGCAAACGTGTAACTGAGCTTAAATAGGGTTATTTATGCCATCGCGCACCATTTGGAAGTGGAGAGCAGTTGTTTTGACTATAATTCACGTGTTAGGGTCAAAAACACATTGTGGGTCAAAACATGCTTTTCTCGCTCTGAAAAGCATTTTGCACGCATAAAAACTGGAAAAGTGAATAACTCAGTCCCTTTCAATGCAAACGTGTAACTGAGCTTAAATAGGGTTATTTATGCCATCGCGCACCATTTGGAAGTGGAGAGCAGTTGTTTTGATTATAATTCACGTGTTAGGGTCAAAAACACATTGTGGGTCAAAACATGCTTTTCTCGCTGTGAAAAGCAAAAATGCTTTTCAGAGCGAGAAAAGCATAAAAACTGGAAAAGTTGATAACTCAGTCCCTTTCAATGCAAACGTGTAACTGAGCTTAAATAGGGTTATTTATGCCATCGCGCACCATTTGGAAGTGGAGAGCAGTTGTTTTGACTATAATTCACGTGTTAGGGTCAAAAACACATTGTGGGTCAAAACATGCTTTTCTCGCTCTGAAAAGCATTTTGCACGCATAAAAACTGGAAAAGTGAATAACTCAGTCACTTTCAATGCAAACGTGTAACTGAGCTTAAATAAGGTTATTTATGCCATCGCGCACCATTTGGAAGTGGAGAGCAGTTGTTTTGACTATAATTCACGTGTTAGGGTCCAAAACACATTGTGGGTCAAAACATGCTTTTCTCGCTCTGAAAAGCATTTTGCACGCATAAAAACTGGAAAATTTGATAACTCAGTCCCTTTCAATGCAAACGTGTAACTGAGCTTAAATATGGTTATGTATGCCATTGCGCACCATTTGGAAGTGAAGAGAAGTTGTTTTGAGCACAATTCACGTGTCAGGGTCAAAAGCACCTTTTTGGTCAAAAAGTGATTCTCTCGCTCTGAGAAGCACTTTGCACGCATAAAAACTGGAAAAGTGAATAACTCAGTCCCTTTCAATGCAAACGTGTAACTGAGCTTAAATACGGTTATTTGTGCCATCGCGCACCATTTGGAAGTGGAGAGCAGTTGTTTTGACTATAATTCACGTGTTAGGGTCAAAAACACATTGTGGGTCAAAACATGCTTTTCTCGCTGTGAAAAGCAAAAATGCTTTTCAGAGCGAGAAAAGCATAAAAACTGGAAAAGTTGATAACTCAGTCCCTTTCAATGCAAACGTGTAACTGAGCTTAAATAGGGTTATTTATGCCATCGCGCACCATTTGGAAGTGGAGAGCAGTTGTTTTGACTATAATTCACGTGTTAGGGTCAAAAACACATTGTGGGTCAAAACATGCTTTTCTCGCTCTGAAAAGCATTTTGCACGCATAAAAACTGGAAAAGTTCATAACTCAGTCCCTTTCAATGCAAACGTGTAACTGAGCTTAAATAGGGTTATTTATGCCATCGCGCACCATTTGGAAGTGGAGAGCAGTTGTTTTGACTATAATTCACGTGTTAGGGTCAAAAACACATTGTGGGTCAAAAGATGCTTTTCTCGCTCTGAAAAGCATTTTGCACGCATAAAAACTGGAAAAGTTGATAACTCTGTCCCTTTCAATGCAAACGTGTAACTGAGCTTAAATAGGGTTATTTATGCCATCGCGCACCATTTGGAAGTGGAGAGCAGTTGTTTTGACTATAATTCACGTGTTAGGGTCAAAAACACATTGTGGGTCAAAACATGCTTTTCTCGCTGTGAAAAGCAAAAATGCTTTTCAGAGCGAGAAAAGCATAAAAACTGGAAAAGTTGATAACTCAGTCCCTTTCAATGCAAACGTGTAACTGAGCTTAAATCGGGTTATTTATGCCATCGCGCACCATTTGGAAGTGGAGAGCAGTTGTTTTGACTATAATTCACGTGTTAGGGTCAAAAACACATTGTGGGTCAAAACATGCTTTTCTCGCTCTGAAAAGCATTTTGCACGCATAAAAACTGGAAAAGTGAATAACTCAGTCACTTTCAATGTAAACGTGTAACTGAGCTTAAATAAGGTTATTTATGCCATCGCGCACCATTTGGAAGTGGAGAGCAGTTGTTTTGACTATAATTCACGTGTTAGGGTCAAAAACACATTGTGGGTCAAAACATGCTTTTCTCGCTCTGAAAAGCATTTTGCACGCATAAAAACTGGAAAAGTGAATAACTCAGTCACTTTCAATGCAAACGTGTAACTGAGCTTAAATAGGGTTATTTATGCCATCGCGCACCATTTGGAAGTGGAGAGCAGTTGTTTTGACTATAATTCACGTGTTAGGGTCAAAAACACATTGTGGGTCAAAACATGCTTTTCTCGCTCTGAAAAGCATTTTGCACGCATAAAAACTGGAAAAGTGAATAACTCAGT
Organism: Micromesistius poutassou; assembly: GCF_964030765.1. Classification (NCBI taxonomy): domain Eukaryota; kingdom Metazoa; phylum Chordata; class Actinopteri; order Gadiformes; family Gadidae; genus Micromesistius; species Micromesistius poutassou. The sequence continues at coordinate 18,350 of NW_028179170.1, read as the reverse complement.
CACTTTCAATGCAAACGTGTAACTGAGCTTAAATAAGGTTATTTATGCCATCGCGCACCATTTGGAAGTGGAGAGCAGTTGTTTTGACTATAATTCACGTGTTAGGGTCAAAAACACATTGTGGGTCAAAACATGCTTTTCTCGCTCTGAAAAGCATTTTGCACGCATAAAAACTGGAAAAGTTGATAACTCAGTCCCTTTCAATGCAAACGTGTAACTGAGCTTAAATATGGTTATGTATGCCATTGCGCACCATTTGGAAGTGAAGAGAAGTTGTTTTGAGCACAATTCACGTGTCAGGGTCAAAAGCACCTTTTTGGTCAAAAAGTGATTCTCTCGCTCTGAGAAGCACTTTGCACGCATAAAAACTGGAAAAGTGAATAACTCAGTCCCTTTCAATGCAAACGTGTAACTGAGCTTAAATACGGTTATTTGTGCCATCGCACACCATTTGGAAGTGGAGAGCAGTTGTTTTGACTATAATTCACGTGTTAGGGTCAAAAACACATTGTGGGTCAAAACATGCTTTTCTCGCTCTGAAAAGCATTTTGCACGCATAAAAACTGGAAAAGTTGATAACTCAGTCCCTTTCAATGCAAACGTGTAACTGAGCTTAAATAGGGTTATTTATGCCATCGCGCACCATTTGGAAGTGGAGAGCAGTTGTTTTGACTATAATTCACGTGTTAGGGTCAAAAACACATTGTGGGTCAAAACATGCTTTTCTCGCTGTGAAAAGCAAAAATGCTTTTCAGAGCGAGAAAAGCATAAAAACTGGAAAAGTTGATAACTCAGTCCCTTTCAATGCAAACGTGTAACTGAGCTTAAATAGGGTTATTTATGCCATCGCGCACCATTTGGAAGTGGAGAGCAGTTGTTTTGACTATAATTCACGTGTTAGGGTCAAAAACACATTGTGGGTCAAAACATGCTTTTCTCGCTCTGAAAAGCATTTTGCACGCATAAAAACTGGAAAAGTGAATAACTCAGTCACTTTCAATGTAAACGTGTAACTGAGCTTAAATAAGGTTATTTATGCCATCGCGCACCATTTGGAAGTGGAGAGCAGTTGTTTTGACTATAATTCACGTGTTAGGGTCAAAAACACATTGTGGGTCAAAACATGCTTTTCTCGCTCTGAAAAGCATTTTGCACGCATAAAAACTGGAAAAGTGAATAACTCAGTCACTTTCAATGCAAACGTGTAACTGAGCTTAAATAGGGTTATTTATGCCATCGCGCACCATTTGGAAGTGGAGAGCAGTTGTTTTGACTATAATTCACGTGTTAGGGTCAAAAACACATTGTGGGTCAAAACATGCTTTTCTCGCTCTGAAAAGCATTTTGCACGCATAAAAACTGGAAAAGTGAATAACTCAGTCCCTTTCAATGCAAACGTGTAACTGAGCTTAAATAGGGTTATTTATGCCATCGCGCACCATTTGGAAGTGGAGAGCAGTTGTTTTGATTATAATTCACGTGTTAGGGTCAAAAACACATTGTGGGTCAAAACAAGCTTTTCTCGAAGTGAAAAGCAAAAATGCTTTTCAGAGCGAGAAAAGCATAAAAACTGGAAAAGTTGATAACTCAGTCCCTTTCAATGCAAACGTGTAACTGAGCTTAAATAGGGTTATTTATGCCATCGCGCACCATTTGGAAGTGGAGAGCAGTTGTTTTGACTATAATTCACGTGTTAGGGTCAAAAACACATTGTGGGTCAAAACATGCTTTTCTCGCTCTGAAAAGCATTTTGCACGCATAAAAACTGGAAAAGTTGATAACTCAGTCCCTTTCAATGCAAACGTGTAACTGAGCTTAAATAGGGTTATTTATGCCATCGCGCACCATTTGGAAGTGGAGAGCAGTTGTTTTGACTATAATTCACGTGTTAGGGTCAAAAACACATTGTGGGTCAAAACATGCTTTTCTCGCTGTGAAAAGCAAAAATGCTTTTCAGAGGGAGAAAAGCATAAAAACTGGAAAAGTTGATAACTCAGTCCCTTTCAATGCAAACGTGTAACTGAGCTTAAATAGGGTTATTTATGCCATCGCGCACCATTTGGAAGTGGAGAGCAGTTGTTTTGATTATAATTCACGTGTTAGGGTCAAAAACACATTGTGGGTCAAAACATGCTTTTCTCGCTGTGAAAAGCAAAAATGCTTTTCAGAGTGAGAAAAGCATAAAAACTGGAAAAGTTGATAACTCAGTCCCTTTCAATGCAAACGTGTAACTGAGCTTAAATAGGGTTATTTATGCCATCGCGCACCATTTGGAAGTGGAGAGCAGTTGTTTTGACTATAATTCACGTGTTAGGGTCAAAAACACATTGTGGGTCAAAACATGCTTTTCTCGCTCTGAAAAGCATTTTGCACGCATAAAAACTGGAAAAGTGAATAACTCAGTCACTTTCAATGCAAACGTGTAACTGAGCTTAAATAAGGTTATTTATGCCATCGCGCACCATTTGGAAGTGGAGAGCAGTTGTTTTGACTATAATTCACGTGTTAGGGTCAAAAACACATTGTGGGTCAAAACATGCTTTTCTCGCTCTGAAAAGCATTTTGCACGCATAAAAACTGGAAAAGTTGATAACTCAGTCCCTTTCAATGCAAACGTGTAACTGAGCTTAAATATGGTTATGTATGCCATTGCGCACCATTTGGAAGTGAAGAGAAGTTGTTTTGAGCACAATTCACGTGTCAGGGTCAAAAGCACCTTTTTGGTCAAAAAGTGATTCTCTCGCTCTGAGAAGCACTTTGCACGCATAAAAACTGGAAAAGTGAATAACTCAGTCCCTTTCAAGGCAAACGTGTAACTGAGCTTAAATACGGTTATTTGTGCCATCGCGCACCATTTGGAAGTGGAGAGCAGTTGTTTTGACTATAATTCACGTGTTAGGGTCAAAAACACATTGTGGGTCAAAACATGCTTTTCCCGCTGTGAAAAGCAAAAATGCTTTTCAGAGCGAGAAAAGCATAAAAACTGGAAAAGTTGATAACTCAGTCCCTTTCAATGCAAACGTGTAACTGAGCTTAAATAGGGTTATTTATGCCATCGCGCACCATTTGGAAGTGGAGAGCAGTTGTTTTGACTATGATTCACGTGTTAGGGTCAAAAACACATTGTGGGTCAAAACATGCTTTTCTCGCTCTGAAAAGCATTTTGCACGCATAAAAACTGGAAAAGTTGATAACTCAGTCCCTTTCAATGCAAACGTGTAACTGAGCTTAAATAGGGTTATTCATGCCATCGCGCACCATTTGGAAGTGGAGAGCAGTTGTTTTGACTATAATTCACGTGTTAGGGTCAAAAACACATTGTGGGTCAAAACATGCTTTTCTCGCTCTGAAAAGCATTTTGCACGCATAAAAACTGGAAAAGTTGATAACTCAGTCCCTTTCAATGCAAACGTGTAACTGAGCTTAAATAGGGTTATTTATGCCATCGCGCACCATTTGGAAGTGGAGAGCAGTTGTTTTGACTATAATTCACGTGTTAGGGTCAAAAACACATTGTGGGTCAAAACATGCTTTTCTCGCTGTGAAAAGCAAAAATGCTTTTCAGAGCGAGAAAAGCATAAAAACTGGAAAAGTTGATAACTCAGTCCCTTTCAATGCAAACGTGTAACTGAGCTTAAATAGGGTTATTTATGCCATCGCGCACCATTTGGAAGTGGAGAGCAGTTGTTTTGACTATAATTCACGTGTTAGGGTCAAAAACACATTGTGGGTCAAAACATGCTTTTCTCGCTCTGAAAAGCATTTTGCACGCATAAAAACTGGAAAAGTGAATAACTCAGTCACTTTCAATGTAAACGTGTAACTGAGCTTAAATAAGGTTATTTATGCCATCGCGCACCATTTGGAAGTGGAGAGCAGTTGTTTTGACTATAATTCACGTGTTAGGGTCAAAAACACATTGTGGGTCAAAACATGCTTTTCTCGCTCTGAAAAGCATTTTGCACGCATAAAAACTGGAAAAGTTGATAACTCAGTCCCTTTCAATGCAAACGTGTAACTGAGCTTAAATATGGTTATGTATGCCATTGCGCACCATTTGGAAGTGAAGAGAAGTTGTTTTGAGCACAATTCACGTGTCAGGGTCAAAAGCACCTTTTTGGTCAAAAAGTGATTCTCTCGCTCTGAGAAGCACTTTGCACGCATAAAAACTGGAAAAGTGAATAACTCAGTCCCTTTCAATGCAAACGTGTAACTGAGCTTAAATACGGTTATTTGTGCCATCGCGCACCATTTGGAAGTGGAGAGCAGTTGTTTTGACTATAATTCACGTGTTAGGGTCAAAAACACATTGTGGGTCAAAACATGCTTTTCTCGCTGTGAAAAGCAAAAATGCTTTTCAGAGCGAGAAAAGCATAAAAACTGGAAAAGTTGATAACTCAGTCCCTTTCAATGCAAACGTGTAACTGAGCTTAAATAGGGTTATGTATGCCATCGCGCACCATTTGGAAGTGGAGAGCAGTTGTTTTGACTATAATTCACGTGTTAGGGTCAAAAACACATTGTGGGTCAAAACATGCTTTTCTCGCTCTGAAAAGCATTTTGCACGTGTGGCGGGACTCTATAAAAACTCAATATAAAGGGGAGGGAAGGTAACTAAAGAGGGACCGACAACGCCACCTGGGGAATTGCACCCCAGGAAATAAAACAAAGAAAATAAACTATTACGATACAGAAATTATAAGGACACAGGTTCGAAAATCTAAAAGAGGCAGAGACGATATATATATATATATAATGTTTATTTTAATACAATAATGATGAAATGATGAAACACTAAATAAAGAAAACTGGAATAAAACCAAACTAAACCAAACAACAAAACAAAAGGTTAAGTAAACCAACAACTCAATTGTCAAAACAATGACACAGAAAACGGGAAATAACACAACGCAAACTTAACCAAAGCAAACAAAAGAAAATATCAAAACAGAACCAAAACAAAACCAAAACAGAACAGCAGCAGGAGATCCTAAAAACAAGAAACACAAATTAATAAAAAGGGAAAATTGTAACTGAAAACTGTTAAAAAGAGGGGACCCAACTCACCACCCTGGTAGGCAACCAGCAGAGGTCGAGTTCGGCCATCTTGGCCCTTTTTATAATGCACCTGGGTGCAGGGGGGAGGAGCTAAGAAAGGCTGTGTTCACAACCCCTACTGAGGTTCACTACAATCTACCCCATGCTTTTTTTAATCGTCGGCCCGACGATTTACATTTATTGCCATGGCCTAAACACCGCACAGCCACTAAACACAGGCATCAGAGAGTTACTAGCCCCAATAGCACTACTCCCAGCAACCTGAGGAAGGTGGTGAAGGTTTGGGTGTCTGCCTGCGTTCGGACGGGTAGTTCTTCTCAGGGAGGCCTCACTGGTGCTTGGAATTTCAGTGCTAGTTGTTGAATACACTGGGCCTTCGCTTGGCTGAGAGGTAGCAACAGCATCAGTTTGGTTTGGTGAGAGGGTGATGGTGACAGGCCGCGCTGGTATGTGGTTTCTTGGGACAGCCATGGGTTCCGAGGTCACTACGGCCCAGTCACTACCAAACGATGACTCATCTGCTGAGATGGATCCCATCTGTTCAGGGGGTTCACTGGGGGGACAATTAGCAGCACAATCCACTTTGCCTTTTATGAGAGAACGATGAACGTGCTTTACCTGCTGGGGGTTACGCACCGGAGCCACAGTATACACAGACCCTCCCATTCCAGGGGCCTTCAGTACTTTATACACTGTTGAGCTCCAGATGTCTTGAATTTTGTGACGGCCCCTTACGCTGGTGTCTTTGAGGAGGACCAGCTGACCTTCTTGCAGCGGGACATCACGAACATGCTTGTCATAGTGTTCCTTCCGCCGGGCAGCCGCAGCTTCCAGGTGCCTGGTTGTACTCTCAAAAGCATGACGTAGCCGTGTCTGGTGTTCCACGATCCAATCATGGGGGTGGCCAGGTACAGGTTCCTGTACTCTGCCTAACAGAAAATCAACAGGTAATTGTGGGTCTTGGCCAAACATCAGGAAAAACGGAGACTCACCAGTCGACTGATGTGCTGTTGTATTGTATGCAAAGGTCACTTGGGGCAGGTAGCTGGACCAGTCTCTCTTCTTGGTGGTGGGCAGAGTGCGGAGAAGGTTGTGTAAGGTGCGGTTGAACCTCTCACACTGGCCATTTCCAGCTGGATGGTAGGGCGTGGTGCGGCTCTTCTCAATGCCATACATCTGGCAGAGCTGCTGGATGAGGTTGCTTTCAAAGTTCCTGCCCTGGTCAGAGTGGAGGCGACCAGGCACACCGAACCTGCAGAACCACTCATTAACCAATACTCTGGCCACTGTGGATGCCCGCTGGTCGTGGGTTGGGATGGCTTGTGTATACTTCGAAAAGACATCGGTCATGACCAGGATGTTCTCTGCCCCGCTCTTCGAAGGCTCCAGGATGGTGAAGTCGATGGCCAGGATCTGGTTTGGACGTGAAGCAAGCAAGTGACCCATATAAGCACAGGCAGTAGGTTGAGTGTGTTTGGATACCTGGCAGCGTTCACATTCTCGACACCATTGCTTGATGTCGTGGTGCATCCCTGGCCAATAGCACCGCAGACGGACCAGCTCTGTTGTTCGCTCAGCACCTTGGTGCCCATGTTCATTGTGCAACTGTTGAAGTATCTGGGTCTTGAGCGATGTAGGGAGTACTAACTGGAGCACTTCATCTCCTCTAGGGATGGTGACACGACGATAGAGCACCCCTCCTTGCTCCACTAGCCGGTCCCACTGTTTGATCAGCACCAGGACTTCTTTGGAAGCCTGCCGTCGTTCAGCTGCATCCGGGGCCCTCTTTCTGGTCCAAAACGTCAGGAACTCTCGGATTACTGGATCAGCTTCCTGTAAACCATGCAAGTCAGGGGGAGAGTAGCAAGGGAAAGCTGAAACAGTAGCCTGGGTCACTCGATTCTCCACAACAACCTGTTGTAGCAATTCCGGGACTGATGTGCCTGGAGCTACATACTCTGATGTTTGAATGCTTGGTGGATGTTGCCTGGAAAGTGCATCTGCATTCTTGTTGCTTTGACCGGACCTGTATTTGATGGAAAAGTCAAAGGACGCCAACTGTGCGGCCCAACGGTGCTCGGTAGCACCCAGCTTGGCTGTGGACAGGTGGCTGAGGGGATTATTGTCTGTATACACCACACACTTCTGTCCCAATAGATAGTCCCGGAATTTTTCAGTCATAGCCCATTTAAGGGCAAGAAATTCCAATTTCATGGAGCTGTAGTTTGTCATGTTGCGTTCTGTTGGTTTAAGACCACGGCTTGCATAGGCAATGGGTCTGACCTTACCCTGCTGTTCTTGGGACAGTACAGCACCCAGTCCGTTGTAGCTGGCATCAACCTCCAAGATGAAGGGTGATGAAAAGTTAGCATAGGCCAGGACTGGAGTTGACACCAACCTTTTCTTCAGCCCCTCGAAGCTCTGCTCACACTCCTCTGTCCATGCAGCATGGAGGCTTCCACCTGATGGTTTCCGGGCTTTGGTGCCAGTGAGTTGAGCAACCAGGCGATGTAAAGGGGCTGCCAGCTTGGCAAACCCCTCAACAAAACGTCTGTAATAGCTGGCAAATCCTAGAAAAGAGCGCAGCTCTGACACATGGTTAGGCCTTGGCCACCCTGCAACAGCCTCGATTTTGCCAGGATCAGTGGCTACACCTTCTCTAGAAATGATGTGACCCAGGTAGTTCACCTCTGGTCTGAAGAAGGAGCACTTCTCCAACTTGGCTTTCAGTCCTTCTTGCTGTAGGCGGCCCAACACGGCATCCATGCGTTGAATATGCTCTGTCACAGTGGCAGAAAAAACAACAACATCATCCAAATACAACAACAATGATTGACCATGTTGTTCCCCAAAGATCCTCTCCATCAACCTTTGGAAAGTGCTTGGGGCATTGCACAAACCAAAAGGCATCCGGTTCCACTCGAACAACCCAAAAGGGGTACAGAATGCCGTCTTTGCCTTGTCCCTCTCTGTGACAGGTACTTGATGGTACCCAGCAGCCAGGTCCAATGTGGAGAACCAGTGGGCCCCTGATAATGCATCAAGGGATTCTTCAATACGGGGCAAGGGGAACGCATCCTTGCGAGTCTTGCTGTTCAAAAGCCGGTAGTCCACACACAACCGAAGGCTGCCGTCTTTCTTTCTCACGAGCACAATGGGAGAGGCAAAGGGGCTACTACTTTCTCTGATGACCTGTGCATCCAGAAGTTGGCGAATGTGGGCTTTTGCCGACTCATATTCTGAAGGTGGGATACGACGATATCGCTGGCGCACTGGCACGTCATCTAGTAATGGAATATCGTGAGAAATGAGGTTAGTACAACCTAGATCTCCCTCATAGGCTGAAAAGATACCACTGTATTTCTGCAGTAGCAGCCTAACTTGACACTGCTCGTCCTGAGTGAGTGCTGTTAAATCAACTGCAGCGATCTTATCCTGCACTGAACTGGTAGTCTGTGAAGAGACTGTAACTTCTACTCCCTCCTCCACAAGGTTATCAGGTGAGTTGGCAAGGTAAGCTTCACTAACAGTACCTAGAATGGTATTAGGGTATAGTACAACACACTGGGTCCCTACATTGACAATGGGGATATACACCGTACCTTTAACCATGTGAACCAGGGCTGGAGAAGCTAATAGCCCTGCAGGCAAGCCACCGCTGCTGGGCTCAAACAAAATCTGATCGGCCAAATGTTGGGGGCCTGTGGCTGCCACCATTTTCATAGTACCCCCTGGGACTCTGCAAACCCTCCCCCCTTTTACCCTTACACATCCCGGACGTTCAGGAGGGGCTTTAGTTTGGACCCGATAACACTGCTGAAGAGCGTGCTGAATGGGTGTGGGGGCCTGTAACACAGAAGGCAAGTCAAAGAGGGCAGGCCCATGTTGCACAAACAACTCCCCGTAACATTCTTTGATGATGTTCATTCCTAGTACACCAGGGACTAAGGATACACCATGTGGAGTGTTTCTGACAACCAACACCCCCCGCTTTTTAACAGTTTTCCCACAAAGCTGTACATCCAATTCCAGGTAACCAACATATGGAATTGCTAACCCATTTGCAGCACTTAATCTGAGCCAATTACAAGACTGGAGTTTTTCTGGTCCCCAGGGCTCAAAATGCTGTAGAAAGAAATGCTCGGTCATCGTTGACACCATTGATCCAGTGTCCACTAAGCATGGAACCTGCACCCCTCCCATACGTACAGAAATATTTGGACATGCAGAAACCAATCTTTCATGACTAGCAGCCAAATTGGAGCCAGATGAGCCCCCACCTGAACTTTGGCTCAATGGTTCAGGGGGTGCCAGTTTCCCTGGTTTCTGGGGCGGGACATGGGTTGTGTGGCAGCAGGAGCTTGCTGGGGCTGTATAACTGCATAATCCTCTCTACACTCCCTAGCAAAGTGACCTGGTTTTTGACATCTCATACAGATCACCGTTCTCTTACCATGCCCTGACTGAGTTCTAGGGCCTTCTTTAAGAGCTGTAAGGCTCTTAGTGAGGTGGATGAGTTGCTCTTGCTGGTTGCGGAGGATTTCCTTCAGTTCACTTAACTCAGAACTGAAGGATGAGTTACCTGCCCCCTGGTGGTTGGACCGATTACCTTCTACAGTGTGCTGGTAACCAAAGGCACTGGGAACAGAATAGCTTCTGCCCCTTGCACCCCCAGGCATCCCTTCTTGTACCCATCTAATGGCCTCAGTACGGACCTCTATCAGGGTGGCGGTAGGGTGGCCCCGGACAAACTGCTTGAGTTCTCTGCGAAGGGAACAATCAAACACATGTTCAACAAATTGATCTCTCGACAACACCTCCCTATTAAGTGAACCATGAGGGGATTTTTGTACCACCTTCTCCATCAAACACATTAATGCATGAGAGAACTCTTGTAACGTTTCACCATCTTGTTGCTTCCTGGAGAAGAACTCTTCCTGCAGAGATACATATGATTTTGTACACCCAAAGAGTTCTTTTAATATAAGCAGAACCTTATCTGGATCTGCCCTTTCCTCTGGGGACCGATATTTAATTTCTTCTCTTGCTTCTCCCTCCAGGTGATCATAGATAAAGAGCGCTTGGTCCGCTGGAGACAGGTGGCGAGCTCGTACGCAGGCGTGGACCTCTTCAATCCACTCCCCAATACTTAGTCCTGCCCTGCCCCGAAACAGTGGGCATTTCCGGTCTCTGGGGAAATGAATCAGCCTCTCAGTTACTGCAGGGACTGAAGAGAGTCCAGGGGCTGATGGAATTGCCGATGAGGTGCTGGGGCAAGACTGGTTAGTCTCTCGCTCTTGACGCATCTGTTGATTCTCAGCTCGCAGCTGATTGACCAAGTCCCTTAATTGGGCGACCTCCTCCTCCATGAGGAAACACAACTGAAGGGGGTGAGAGAAACTGTGCGTGCCAGGAACTGCCCGGCACCTGCTGCTGTTCTGTAAAAAAAAATAAACCCTAACAAGCTATATACAAATAAATTGGGTTGTGGAAAAAAAATAACTACAAGTCTCTGCCTCAAAAGAAATCCTGCCGTCAACGCCAAAATGTGGCGGGACTCTATAAAAACTCAATATAAAGGGGAGGGAAGGTAACTAAAGAGGGACCGACAACGCCACCTGGGGAATTGCACCCCAGGAAATAAAACAAAGAAAATAAACTATTACGATACAGAAATTATAAGGACACAGGTTCGAAAATCTAAAAGAGGCAGAGACGATATATATATATATATAATGTTTATTTTAATACAATAATGATGAAATGATGAAACACTAAATAAAGAAAACTGGAATAAAACCAAACTAAACCAAACAACAAAACAAAAGGTTAAGTAAACCAACAACTCAATTGTCAAAACAATGACACAGAAAACGGGAAATAACACAACGCAAACTTAACCAAAGCAAACAAAAGAAAATATCAAAACAGAACCAAAACAAAACCAAAACAGAACAGCAGCAGGAGATCCTAAAAACAAGAAACACAAATTAATAAAAAGGGAAAATTGTAACTGAAAACTGTTAAAAAGAGGGGACCCAACTCACCACCCTGGTAGGCAACCAGCAGAGGTCGAGTTCGGCCATCTTGGCCCTTTTTATAATGCACCTGGGTGCAGGGGGGAGGAGCTAAGAAAGGCTGTGTTCACAACCCCTACTGAGGTTCACTACACACGCATAAAAACTGGAAAAGTGAATAACTCAGTCACTTTCAATGCAAACGTGTAACTGAGCTTAAATAGGGTTATTTATGCCATCGCGCACCATTTGGAAGTGGAGAGCAGTTGTTTTGACTATAATTCACGTGTTAGGGTCAAAAACACATTGTGGGTCAAAACATGCTTTTCTCGCTCTGAAAAGCATTTTGCACGCATAAAAACTGGAAAAGTGAATAACTCAGTCACTTTCAATGCAAACGTGTAACTGAGCTTAAATAAGGTTATTTATGCCATCGCGCACCATTTGGAAGTGGAGAGCAGTTGTTTTGACTATAATTCACGTGTTAGGGTCAAAAACACATTGTGGGTCAAAACATGCTTTTCTCGCTCTGAAAAGCATTTTGCACGCATAAAAACTGGAAAAGTTGATAACTCAGTCCCTTTCAATGCAAACGTGTAACTGAGCTTAAATATGGTTATGTATGCCATTGCGCACCATTTGGAAGTGAAGAGAAGTTGTTTTGAGCACAATTCACGTGTCAGGGTCAAAAGCACCTTTTTGGTCAAAAAGTGATTCTCTCGCTCTGAGAAGCACTTTGCACGCATAAAAACTGGAAAAGTGAATAACTCAGTCACTTTCAATGTAAACGTGTAACTGAGCTTAAATAAGGTTATTTATGCCATCGCGCACCATTTGGAAGTGGAGAGCAGTTGTTTTGACTATAATTCACGTGTTAGGGTCAAAAACACATTGTGGGTCAAAACATGCTTTTCTCGCTCTGAAAAGCATTTTGCACGCATAAAAACTGGAAAAGTTGATAACTCAGTCCCTTTCAATGCAAACGTGTAACTGAGCTTAAATACGGTTATTTGTGCCATCGCGCACCATTTGGAAGTGGAGAGCAGTTGTTTTGACTATAATTCACGTGTTAGGGTCAAAAACACATTGTGGGTCAAAACATGCTTTTCTCGCTGTGAAAAGCAAAAATGCTTTTCAGAGCGAGAAAAGCATAAAAACTGGAAAAGTTGATAACTCAGTCCCTTTCAATGCAAACGTGTAACTGAGCTTAAATAGGGTTATGTATGCCATCGCGCACCATTTGGAAGTGGAGAGCAGTTGTTTTGACTATAATTCACGTGTTAGGGTCAAAAACACATTGTGGGTCAAAACATGCTTTTCTCGCTCTGAAAAGCATTTTGCACGCATAAAAACTGGAAAAGTGAATAACTCAGTCACTTTCAATGCAAACGTGTAACTGAGCTTAAATAGGGTTATTTATGCCATCGCGCACCATTTGGAAGTGGAGAGCAGTTGTTTTGACTATAATTCACGTGTTAGGGTCAAAAACACATTGTGGGTCAAAACATGCTTTTCTCGCTCTGAAAAGCATTTTGCACGCATAAAAACTGGAAAAGTGAATAACTCAGTCACTTTCAATGCAAACGTGTAACTGAGCTTAAATAAGGTTATTTATGCCATCGCGCACCATTTGGAAGTGGAGAGCAGTTGTTTTGACTATAATTCACGTGTTAGGGTCAAAAACACATTGTGGGTCAAAACATGCTTTTCTCGCTCTGAAAAGCATTTTGCACGCATAAAAACTGGAAAAGTTGATAACTCAGTCCCTTTCAATGCAAACGTGTAACTGAGCTTAAATATGGTTATGTATGCCATTGCGCACCATTTGGAAGTGAAGAGAAGTTGTTTTGAGCACAATTCACGTGTCAGGGTCAAAAGCACCTTTTTGGTCAAAAAGTGATTCTCTCGCTCTGAGAAGCACTTTGCACGCATAAAAACTGGAAAAGTGAATAACTCAGTCCCTTTCAATGCAAACGTGTAACTGAGCTTAAATACGGTTATTTGTGCCATCGCGCACCATTTGGAAGTGGAGAGCAGTTGTTTTGACTATAATTCACGTGTTAGGGTCAAAAACACATTGTGGGTCAAAACATGCTTTTCTCGCTGTGAAAAGCAAAAATGCTTTTCAGAGCGAGAAAAGCATAAAAACTGGAAAAGTTGATAACTCAGTCCCTTTCAATGCAAACGTGTAACTGAGCTTAAATAGGGTTATTTATGCCATCGCGCACCATTTGGAAGTGGAGAGCAGTTGTTTTGACTATAATTCACGTGTTAGGGTCAAAAACACATTGTGGGTCAAAACATGCTTTTCTCGCTGTGAAAAGCAAAAATGCTTTTCAGAGCGAGAAAAGCATAAAAACTGGAAAAGTTGATAACTCAGTCCCTTTCAATGCAAACGTGTAACTGAGCTTAAATAGGGTTATTTATGCCATCGCGCACCATTTGGAAGTGGAGAGCAGTTGTTTTGACTATAATTCACGTGTTAGGGTCAAAAACACATTGTGGGTCAAAACATGCTTTTCTCGCTCTGAAAAGCATTTTGCACGCATAAAAACTGGAAAAGTGAATAACTCAGTCACTTTCAATGCAAACGTGTAACTGAGCTTAAATAGGGTTATTTATGCCATCGCGCACCATTTGGAAGTGGAGAGCAGTTGTTTTGACTATAATTCACGTGTTAGGGTCAAAAACACATTGTGGGTCAAAACATGCTTTTCTCGCTCTGAAAAGCATTTTGCACGCATAAAAACTGGAAAAGTGAATAACTCAGTCCCTTTCAATGCAAACGTGTAACTGAGCTTAAATAGGGTTATTTCTGCCATCGCGCACCATTTGGAAGTGGAGAGCAGTTGTTTTGACTATAATTCACGTGTTAGGGTCAAAAACACATTGTGGGTCAAAACATGCTTTTCTCGCTGTCAGAGCGAGAAAAGCATAAAAACTGGAAAAGTTGATAACTCAGTCCCTTTCAATGCAAACGTGTAACTGAGCTTAAATAGGGTTATTTATGCCATCGCGCACCATTTGGAAGTGGAGAGCAGTTGTTTTGACTATAATTCACGTGTTAGGGTCAAAAACACATTGTGGGTCAAAACATGCTTTTCTCGCTCTGAAAAGCATTTTGCACGCATAAAAACTGGAAAAGTGAATAACTCAGTCCCTTTCAATGCAAACGTGTAACTGAGCTTAAATAGGGTTATTTCTGCCATCGCGCACCATTTGGAAGTGGAGAGCAGTTGTTTTGACTATAATTCACGTGTTAGGGTCAAAAACACATTGTGGGTCAAAACATGCTTTTCTCGCTGTGAAAAGCAAAAATGCTTTTCAGAGCGAGAAAAGCATAAAAACTGGAAAAGTTGATAACTCAGTCCCTTTCAATGCAAACGTGTAACTGAGCTTAAATAGGGTTATTTATGCCATCGCGCACCATTTGGAAGTGGAGAGCAGTTGTTTTGACTATAATTCACGTGTTAGGGTCAAAAACACATTGTGGGTCAAAACATGCTTTTCTCGCTCTGAAAAGCATTTTGCACGCATACAAACTGGAAAAGTTGATAACTCAGTCCCTTTCAATGCAAACGTGTAACTGAGCTTAAATAGGGTTATTTATGCCATCGCGCACCATTTGGAAGTGGAGAGCAGTTGTTTTGACTATAATTCACGTGTTAGGGTCAAAAACACATTGTGGGTCAAAACATGCTTTTCTCGCTCTGAAAAGCATTTTGCACGCATAAAAACTGGAAAAGTTGATAACTCAGTCCCTTTCAATGCAAACGTGTAACTGAGCTTAAATAGGGTTATTTATGCCATCGCGCACCATTTGGAAGTGGAGAGCAGTTGTTTTGACTATAATTCACGTGTTAGGGTCAACAACACATTGTGGGTCAAAACATGCTTTTCTCGCTCTGAAAAGCATTTTGCACGCATAAAAACTGGAAAAGTGAATAACTCAGTCCCTTTCAATGCAAACGTGTAACTGAGCTTAAATAGGGTTATTTCTGCCATCGCGCACCATTTGGAAGTGGAGAGCAGTTGTTTTGACTATAATTCACGTGTTAGGGTCAAAAACACATTGTGGGTCAAAACATGCTTTTCTCGAAGTGAAAAGCAAAAATGCTTTTCAGAGCGAGAAAAGCATAAAACTGGAAAAGTTGATAACTCAGTCCCTTTCAATGCCAACGTGTAACTGAGCTTAAATAGGGTTATTTATGCCATCGCGCACCATTTGGAAGTGGAGAGCAGTTGTTTTGACTATAATTCACGTGTTAGGGTCAAAAACACATTGTGGGTCAAAACATGCTTTTCTCGCTCTGAAAAGCATTTTGCACGCATAAAAACTGGAAAAGTTGATAACTCAGTCCCTTCAATGCAAACGTGTAACTGAGCTTAAATAGGGTTATTTATGCCATCGCGCACCATTTGGAAGTGGAGAGCAGTTGTTTTGACTATAATTCACGTGTTAGGGTCAAAAACACATTGTGGGTCAAAACATGCTTTTCTCGCTCTGAAAAGCATTTTGCACGCATAAAAACTGGAAAAGTGAATAACTCAGTCACTTTCAATGCAAACGTGTAACTGAGCTTAAATAGGGTTATTTATGCCATCGCGCACCATTTGGAAGTGGAGAGCAGTTGTTTTGACTATAATTCACGTGTTAGGGTCAAAAACACATTGTGGGTCAAAACATGCTTTTCTCGCTCTGAAAAGCATTTTGCACGCATAAAAACTGGAAAAGTTGATAACTCAGTCCCTTTCAATGCAAACGTGTAACTGAGCTTAAATAGGGTTATTTATGCCATCGCGCACCATTTGGAAGTGGAGAGCAGTTGTTTTGACTATAATTCACGTGTTAGGGTCAAAAACACATTGTGGGTCAAAACATGCTTTTCTCGCTGTGAAAAGCAAAAATGCTTTTCAGAGCGAGAAAAGCATAAAAACTGGAAAAGTTGATAACTCAGTCCCTTTCAATGCAAACGTGTAACTGAGCTTAAATAGGGTTATTTATGCCATCGCGCACCATTTGGAAGTGGAGAGCAGTTGTTTTGACTATAATTCACGTGTTAGGGTCAAAAACACATTGTGGGTCAAAACATGCTTTTCTCGCTCTGAAAAGCATTTTGCACGCATAAAAACTGGAAAAGTGAATAACTCAGTCACTTTCAATGCAAACGTGTAACTGAGCTTAAATAGGGTTATTTATGCCATCGCGCACCATTTGGAAGTGGAGAGCAGTTGTTTTGACTATAATTCACGTGTTAGGGTCAAAAACACATTGTGGGTCAAAACATGCTTTTCTCGCTCTGAAAAGCATTTTGCACGCATAAAAACTGGAAAAGTGAATAACTCAGTCCCTTTCAATGCAAACGTGTAACTGAGCTTAAATAGGGTTATTTCTGCCATCGCGCACCATTTGGAAGTGGAGAGCAGTTGTTTTGACTATAATTCACGTGTTAGGGTCAAAAACACATTGTGGGTCAAAACATGCTTTTCTCGCTGTCAGAGCGAGAAAAGCATAAAAACTGGAAAAGTTGATAACTCAGTCCCTTTCAATGCAAACGTGTAACTGAGCTTAAATAGGGTTATTTATGCCATCGCGCACCATTTGGAAGTGGAGAGCAGTTGTTTTGACTATAATTCACGTGTTAGGGTCAAAAACACATTGTGGGTCAAAACATGCTTTTCTCGCTCTGAAAAGCATTTTGCACGCATAAAAACTGGAAAAGTGAATAACTCAGTCCCTTTCAATGCAAACGTGTAACTGAGCTTAAATAGGGTTATTTCTGCCATCGCGCACCATTTGGAAGTGGAGAGCAGTTGTTTTGACTATAATTCACGTGTTAGGGTCAAAAACACATTGTGGGTCAAAACATGCTTTTCTCGCTGTGAAAAGCAAAAATGCTTTTCAGAGCGAGAAAAGCATAAAAACTGGAAAAGTTGATAACTCAGTCCCTTTCAATGCAAACGTGTAACTGAGCTTAAATAGGGTTATTTATGCCATCGCGCACCATTTGGAAGTGGAGAGCAGTTGTTTTGACTATAATTCACGTGTTAGGGTCAAAAACACATTGTGGGTCAAAACATGCTTTTCTCGCTCTGAAAAGCATTTTGCACGCATACAAACTGGAAAAGTTGATAACTCAGTCCCTTTCAATGCAAACGTGTAACTGAGCTTAAATAGGGTTATTTATGCCATCGCGCACCATTTGGAAGTGGAGAGCAGTTGTTTTGACTATAATTCACGTGTTAGGGTCAAAAACACATTGTGGGTCAAAACATGCTTTTCTCGCTCTGAAAAGCATTTTGCACGCATAAAAACTGGAAAAGTTGATAACTCAGTCCCTTTCAATGCAAACGTGTAACTGAGCTTAAATAGGGTTATTTATGCCATCGCGCACCATTTGGAAGTGGAGAGCAGTTGTTTTGACTATAATTCACGTGTTAGGGTCAACAACACATTGTGGGTCAAAACATGCTTTTCTCGCTCTGAAAAGCATTTTGCACGCATAAAAACTGGAAAAGTGAATAACTCAGTCCCTTTCAATGCAAACGTGTAACTGAGCTTAAATAGGGTTATTTCTGCCATCGCGCACCATTTGGAAGTGGAGAGCAGTTGTTTTGACTATAATTCACGTGTTAGGGTCAAAAACACATTGTGGGTCAAAACATGCTTTTCTCGAAGTGAAAAGCAAAAATGCTTTTCAGAGCGAGAAAAGCATAAAAACTGGAAAAGTTGATAACTCAGTCCCTTTCAATGCCAACGTGTAACTGAGCTTAAATAGGGTTATTTATGCCATCGCGCACCATTTGGAAGTGGAGAGCAGTTGTTTTGACTATAATTCACGTGTTAGGGTCAAAAACACATTGTGGGTCAAAACATGCTTTTCTCGCTCTGAAAAGCATTTTGCACGCATAAAAACTGGAAAAGTTGATAACTCAGTCCCTTCAATGCAAACGTGTAACTGAGCTTAAATAGGGTTATTTATGCCATCGCGCACCATTTGGAAGTGGAGAGCAGTTGTTTTGACTATAATTCACGTGTTAGGGTCAAAAACACATTGTGGGTCAAAACATGCTTTTCTCGCTCTGAAAAGCATTTTGCACGCATAAAAACTGGAAAAGTGAATAACTCAGTCACTTTCAATGCAAACGTGTAACTGAGCTTAAATAGGGTTATTTATGCCATCGCGCACCATTTGGAAGTGGAGAGCAGTTGTTTTGACTATAATTCACGTGTTAGGGTCAAAAACACATTGTGGGTCAAAACATGCTTTTCTC